>NW_025813696.1:727778-845608 GCF_021917145.1 Hypomesus transpacificus | reverse complement strand
TGCCTAGGAAGGCCCTAGAGGCCCCAAAGTTGGCCTGGCCTGTTCATCAGGGTCCCCCCTACGGTCATATTTTCCATTGGATTTGGACTTTTTTTGAGCCATATTCGCCTTGCCCTTTTGCAAGGCCCATAACTCTGCCTAGGAAGGCCCTAGAGGCCCCAAAGTTGGCCTGGCCTGTTCATCAGGGTCCCCCCTACGGTCATATTTTCCATTGGATTTGGACTTTTTTTGAGCCATATTCGCCTTGCCCTTTTGCAAGGCCCATAACTCTGCCTAGGAAGGCCCTAGAGGCCCCAAAGTTGGCCTGGCCTGTTCATCAGGGTCCCCCCTACGGTCATATTTTCCATTGGATTTGGACTTTTTTTGAGCCATATTCGCCTTGCCCTTTTGCAAGGCCCATAACTCTGCCTAGGAAGGCCCTAGAGGCCCCAAAGTTGGCCTGGCCTGTTCATCAGGGTCCCCCCTACGGTCATATTTTCCATTGGATTTGGACTTTTTTTGAGCCATATTCGCCTTGCCCTTTTGCAAGGCCCATAACTCTGCCTAGGAAGGCCCTAGAGGCCCCAAAGTTGGCCTGGCCTGTTCATCAGGGTCCCCCCTACGGTCATATTTTCCATTGGATTTGGACTTTTTTTGAGCCATATTCGCCTTGCCCTTTTGCAAGGCCCATAACTCTGCCTAGGAAGGCCCTAGAGGCCCCAAAGTTGGCCTGGCCTGTTCATCAGGGTCCCCCCTACGGTCATATTTTCCATTGGATTTGGACTTTTTTTGAGCCATATTCGCCTTGCCCTTTTGCAAGGCCCATAACTCTGCCTAGGAAGGCCCTAGAGGCCCCAAAGTTGGCCTGGCCTGTTCATCAGGGTCCCCCCTACGGTCATATTTTCCATTGGATTTGGACTTTTTTTGAGCCATATTCGCCTTGCCCTTTTGCAAGGCCCATAACTCTGCCTAGGAAGGCCCTAGAGGCCCCAAAGTTGGCCTGGCCTGTTCATCAGGGTCCCCCCTACGGTCATATTTTCCATTGGATTTGGACTTTTTTTGAGCCATATTCGCCTTGCCCTTTTGCAAGGCCCATAACTCTGCCTAGGAAGGCCCTAGAGGCCCCAAAGTTGGCCTGGCCTGTTCATCAGGGTCCCCCCTACGGTCATATTTTCCATTGGATTTGGACTTTTTTTGAGCCATATTCGCCTTGCCCTTTTGCAAGGCCCATAACTCTGCCTAGGAAGGCCCTAGAGGCCCCAAAGTTGGCCTGGCCTGTTCATCAGGGTCCCCCCTACGGTCATATTTTCCATTGGATTTGGACTTTTTTTGAGCCATATTCGCCTTGCCCTTTTGCAAGGCCCATAACTCTGCCCAGGAAGGCCCTAGAGGCCCCAAAGTTGGCCTGGCCTGTTCATCAGGGTCCCCCCTACGGTCATATTTTCCATTGGATTTGGACTTTTTTTGAGCCATATTCGCCTTGCCCTTTTGCAAGGCCCATAACTCTGCCTAGGAAGGCCCTAGAGGCCCCAAAGTTGGCCTGGCCTGTTCATCAGGGTCCCCCCTACGGTCATATTTTCCATTGGATTTGGACTTTTTTTGAGCCATATTCGCCTTGCCCTTTTGCAAGGCCCATAACTCTGCCTAGGAAGGCCCTAGAGGCCCCAAAGTTGGCCTGGCCTGTTCATCAGGGTCCCCCCTACGGTCATATTTTCCATTGGATTTGGACTTTTTTTGAGCCATATTCGCCTTGCCCTTTTGCAAGGCCCATAACTCTGCCCAGGAAGGCCCTAGAGGCCCCAAAGTTGGCCTGGCCTGTTCATCAGGGTCCCCCCTACGGTCATATTTTCCATTGGATTTGGACTTTTTTTGAGCCATATTCGCCTTGCCCTTTTGCAAGGCCCATAACTCTGCCCAGGAAGGCCCTAGAGGCCCCAAAGTTGGCCTGGCCTGTTCATCAGGGTCCCCCCTACGGTCATATTTTCCATTGGATTTGGACTTTTTTTGAGCCATATTCCCCTTGCCCTTTTGCAAGGCCCATAACTCTGCCCAGGAAGGCCCTAGAGGCCCCAAAGTTGGCCTGGCCTGTTCATCAGGGTCCCCCCTACGGTCATATTTTCCATTGGATTTGGACTTTTTTTGAGCCATATTCGCCTTGCCCTTTTGCAAGGCCCATAACTCTGCCTAGGAAGGCCCTAGAGGCCCCAAAGTTGGCCTGGCCTGTTCATCAGGGTCCCCCCTACGGTCATATTTTCCATTGGATTTGGACTTTTTTTGAGCCATATTCGCCTTGCCCTTTTGCAAGGCCCATAACTCTGCCTAGGAAGGCCCTAGAGGCCCCAAAGTTGGCCTGGCCTGTTCATCAGGGTCCCCCCTACGGTCATATTTTCCATTGGATTTGGACTTTTTTTGAGCCATATTCGCCTTGCCCTTTTGCAAGGCCCATAACTCTGCCCAGGAAGGCCCTAGAGGCCCCAAAGTTGGCCTGGCCTGTTCATCAGGGTCCCCCCTACGGTCATATTTTCCATTGGATTTGGACTTTTTTTGAGCCATATTCGCCTTGCCCTTTTGCAAGGCCCATAACTCTGCCTAGGAAGGCCCTAGAGGCCCCAAAGTTGGCCTGGCCTGTTCATCAGGGTCCCCCCTACGGTCATATTTTCCATTGGATTTGGACTTTTTTTGAGCCATATTCGCCTTGCCCTTTTGCAAGGCCCATAACTCTGCCTAGGAAGGCCCTAGAGGCCCCAAAGTTGGCCTGGCCTGTTCATCAGGGTCCCCCCTACGGTCATATTTTCCATTGGATTTGGACTTTTTTTGAGCCATATTCGCCTTGCCCTTTTGCAAGGCCCATAACTCTGCCCAGGAAGGCCCTAGAGGCCCCAAAATTGGCCTGGCCTGTTCATCAGGGTCCCCCCTACGGTCATATTTTCCATTGGATTTGGACTTTTTGAGCCATATTCGCCTTGCCCTTTTGCAAGGCCCATAACTCTGCCCAGGAAGGCCCTAGAGGCCCCAAAGTTGGCCTGGCCTGTTCATCAGGGTCCCCCCTACGGTCATATTTTCCATTGGATTTTGGACTTTTTTTGAGCCATATTCGCCTTGCCCTTTTGCAAGGCCCATAACTCTGCCCAGGAAGGCCCTAGAGGCCCCAAAGTTGGCCTGGCCTGTTCATCAGGGTCCCCCCTACGGTCATATTTTCCATTGGATTTGGACTTTTTTTGAGCCATATTCGCCTTGCCCTTTTGCAAGGCCCATAACTCTGCCTAGGAAGGCCCTAGAGGCCCCAAAGTTGGCCTGGCCTGTTCATCAGGGTCCCCCCTACGGTCATATTTTCCATTGGATTTGGACTTTTTTTGAGCCATATTCGCCTTGCCCTTTTGCAAGGCCCATAACTCTGCCCAGGAAGGCCCTAGAGGCCCCAAAGTTGGCCTGGCCTGTTCATCAGGGTCCCCCCTACGGTCATATTTTCCATTGGATTTGGACTTTTTTATTCGCCTTGCCCTTTTGCAAGGCCCATAACTCTGCCCAGGAAGGCCCTAGAGGCCCCAAAGTTGGCCTGGCCTGTTCATCAGGGTCCCCCCTACGGTCATATTTTCCATTGGTTTTGGACTTTTTTTGAGCCATATTCCCCTTGCCCTTTTGCAAGGCCCATAACTCTGCCCAGGAAGGCCCTAGAGGCCCCAAAGTTGGCCTGGCCTGTTCATCAGGGTCCCCCCTACGGTCATATTTTCCATTGGATTTGGACTTTTTTTGAGCCATATTCGCCTTGCCCTTTTGCAAGGCCCATAACTCTGCCTAGGAAGGCCCTAGAGGCCCCAAAGTTGGCCTGGCCTGTTCATCAGGGTCCCCCCTACGGTCATATTTTCCATTGGATTTGGACTTTTTTTGAGCCATATTCGCCTTGCCCTTTTGCAAGGCCCATAACTCTGCCTAGGAAGGCCCTAGAGGCCCCAAAGTTGGCCTGGCCTGTTCATCAGGGTCCCCCCTACGGTCATATTTTCCATTGGATTTGGACTTTTTTTGAGCCATATTCGCCTTGCCCTTTTGCAAGGCCCATAACTCTGCCCAGGAAGGCCCTAGAGGCCCCAAAGTTGGCCTGGCCTGTTCATCAGGGTCCCCCCTACGGTCATATTTTCCATTGGATTTGGACTTTTTTTGAGCCATATTCGCCTTGCCCTTTTGCAAGGCCCATAACTCTGCCCAGGAAGGCCCTAGAGGCCCCAAAGTTGGCCTGGCCTGTTCATCAGGGTCCCCCCTACGGTCATATTTTCCATTGGATTTGGACTTTTTTTGAGCCATATTCGCCTTGCCCTTTTGCAAGGCCCATAACTCTGCCTAGGAAGGCCCTAGAGGCCCCAAAGTTGGCCTGGCCTGTTCATCAGGGTCCCCCCTACGGTCATATTTTCCATTGGATTTGGACTTTTTTTGAGCCATATTCGCCTTGCCCTTTTGCAAGGCCCATAACTCTGCCTAGGAAGGCCCTAGAGGCCCCAAAGTTGGCCTGGCCTGTTCATCAGGGTCCCCCCTACGGTCATATTTTCCATTGGATTTGGACTTTTTTTGAGCCATATTCGCCTTGCCCTTTTGCAAGGCCCATAACTCTGCCTAGGAAGGCCCTAGAGGCCCCAAAGTTGGCCTGGCCTGTTCATCAGGGTCCCCCCTACGGTCATATTTTCCATTGGATTTGGACTTTTTTTGAGCCATATTCGCCTTGCCCTTTTGCAAGGCCCATAACTCTGCCTAGGAAGGCCCTAGAGGCCCCAAAGTTGGCCTGGCCTGTTCATCAGGGTCCCCCCTACGGTCATATTTTCCATTGGATTTGGACTTTTTTTGAGCCATATTCGCCTTGCCCTTTTGCAAGGCCCATAACTCTGCCCAGGAAGGCCCTAGAGGCCCCAAAGTTGGCCTGGCCTGTTCATCAGGGTCCCCCCTACGGTCATATTTTCCATTGGATTTGGACTTTTTCTGAGCCATATTCGCCTTGCCCTTTTGCAAGGCCCATAACTCTGCCTAGGAAGGCCCTAGAGGCCCCAAAGTTGGCCTGGCCTGTTCATCAGGGTCCCCCCTACGGTCATATTTTCCATTGGATTTGGACTTTTTTTGAGCCATATTCGCCTTGCCCTTTTGCAAGGCCCATAACTCTGCCTAGGAAGGCCCTAGAGGCCCCAAAGTTGGCCTGGCCTGTTCATCAGGGTCCCCCCTACGGTCATATTTTCCATTGGATTTGGACTTTTTTTGAGCCATATTCGCCTTGCCCTTTTGCAAGGCCCATAACTCTGCCCAGGAAGGCCCTAGAGGCCCCAAAGTTGGCCTGGCCTGTTCATCAGGGTCCCCCCTACGGTCATATTTTCCATTGGATTTGGACTTTTTTTGAGCCATATTCGCCTTGCCCTTTTGCAAGGCCCATAACTCTGCCCAGGAAGGCCCTAGAGGCCCCAAAGTTGGCCTGGCCTGTTCATCAGGGTCCCCCCTACGGTCATATTTTCCATTGGATTTGGACTTTTTTTGAGCCATATTCGCCTTGCCCTTTTGCAAGGCCCATAACTCTGCCCAGGAAGGCCCTAGAGGCCCCAAAGTTGGCCTGGCCTGTTCATCAGGGTCCCCCCTACGGTCATATTTTCCATTGGATTTGGACTTTTTTTGAGCCATATTCGCCTTGCCCTTTTGCAAGGCCCATAACTCTGCCTAGGAAGGCCCTAGAGGCCCCAAAGTTGGCCTGGCCTGTTCATCAGGGTCCCCCCTACGGTCATATTTTCCATTGGATTTGGACTTTTTTTGAGCCATATTCGCCTTGCCCTTTTGCAAGGCCCATAACTCTGCCTAGGAAGGCCCTAGAGGCCCCAAAGTTGGCCTGGCCTGTTCATCAGGGTCCCCCCTACGGTCATATTTTCCATTGGATTTGGACTTTTTTTGAGCCATATTCGCCTTGCCCTTTTGCAAGGCCCATAACTCTGCCTAGGAAGGCCCTAGAGGCCCCAAAGTTGGCCTGGCCTGTTCATCAGGGTCCCCCCTACGGTCATATTTTCCATTGGATTTGGACTTTTTTTGAGCCATATTCGCCTTGCCCTTTTGCAAGGCCCATAACTCTGCCTAGGAAGGCCCTAGAGGCCCCAAAGTCGGCCTGGCCTGTTCATCAGGGTCCCCCATACGGTCATATTTTCCATTGGATTTGGACTTTTTTTGAGCCATATTCGCCTTGCCCTTTTGCAAGGCCCATAACTCTGCCCAGGAAGGCCCTAGAGGCCCCAAAGTTGGCCTGGCCTGTTCATCAGGGTCCCCCCTACGGTCATATTTTCCATTGGATTTGGACTTTTTTTGAGCCATATTCGCCTTGCCCTTTTGCAAGGCCCATAACTCTGCCTAGGAAGGCCCTAGAGGCCCCAAAGTTGGCCTGGCCTGTTCATCAGGGTCCCCCCTACGGTCATATTTTCCATTGGATTTGGACTTTTTTTGAGCCATATTCGCCTTGCCCTTTTGCAAGGCCCATAACTCTGCCTAGGAAGGCCCTAGAGGCCCCAAAGTTGGCCTGGCCTGTTCATCAGGGTCCCCCCTACGGTCATATTTTCCATTGGATTTGGACTTTTTTTGAGCCATATTCGCCTTGCCCTTTTGCAAGGCCCATAACTCTGCCCAGGAAGGCCCTAGAGGCCCCAAAGTTGGCCTGGCCTGTTCATCAGGGTCCCCCCTACGGTCATATTTTCCATTGGATTTGGACTTTTTTTGAGCCATATTCGCCTTGCCCTTTTGCAAGGCCCATAACTCTGCCTAGGAAGGCCCTAGAGGCCCCAAAGTTGGCCTGGCCTGTTCATCAGGGTCCCCCCTACGGTCATATTTTCCATTGGATTTGGACTTTTTTTGAGCCATATTCGCCTTGCCCTTTTGCAAGGCCCATAACTCTGCCCAGGAAGGCCCTAGAGGCCCCAAAGTTGGCCTGGCCTGTTCATCAGGGTCCCCCCTACGGTCATATTTTCCATTGGATTTGGACTTTTTTTGAGCCATATTCGCCTTGCCCTTTTGCAAGGCCCATAACTCTGCCTAGGAAGGCCCTAGAGGCCCCAAAGTTGGCCTGGCCTGTTCATCAGGGTCCCCCCTACGGTCATATTTTCCATTGGATTTGGACTTTTTTTGAGCCATATTCGCCTTGCCCTTTTGCAAGGCCCATAACTCTGCCTAGGAAGGCCCTAGAGGCCCCAAAGTTGGCCTGGCCTGTTCATCAGGGTCCCCCCTACGGTCATATTTTCCATTGGATTTGGACTTTTTTTGAGCCATATTCGCCTTGCCCTTTTGCAAGGCCCATAACTCTGCCCAGGAAGGCCCTAGAGGCCCCAAAGTTGGCCTGGCCTGTTCATCAGGGTCCCCCCTACGGTCATATTTTCCATTGGATTTGGACTTTTTTTGAGCCATATTCGCCTTGCCCTTTTGCAAGGCCCATAACTCTGCCCAGGAAGGCCCTAGAGGCCCCAAAGTTGGCCTGGCCTGTTCATCAGGGTCCCCCCTACGGTCATATTTTCCATTGGTTTTGGACTTTTTTTGAGCCATATTCCCCTTGCCCTTTTGCAAGGCCCATAACTCTGCCCAGGAAGGCCCTAGAGGCCCCAAAGTTGGCCTGGCCTGTTCATCAGGGTCCCCCCTACGGTCATATTTTCCATTGGATTTGGACTTTTTTTGAGCCATATTCGCCTTGCCCTTTTGCAAGGCCCATAACTCTGCCTAGGAAGGCCCTAGAGGCCCCAAAGTTGGCCTGGCCTGTTCATCAGGGTCCCCCCTACGGTCATATTTTCCATTGGATTTGGACTTTTTTTGAGCCATATTCGCCTTGCCCTTTTGCAAGGCCCATAACTCTGCCTAGGAAGGCCCTAGAGGCCCCAAAGTTGGCCTGGCCTGTTCATCAGGGTCCCCCCTACGGTCATATTTTCCATTGGATTTGGACTTTTTTTGAGCCATATTCGCCTTGCCCTTTTGCAAGGCCCATAACTCTGCCCAGGAAGGCCCTAGAGGCCCCAAAGTTGGCCTGGCCTGTTCATCAGGGTCCCCCCTACGGTCATATTTTCCATTGGATTTGGACTTTTTTTGAGCCATATTCGCCTTGCCCTTTTGCAAGGCCCATAACTCTGCCCAGGAAGGCCCTAGAGGCCCCAAAGTTGGCCTGGCCTGTTCATCAGGGTCCCCCCTACGGTCATATTTTCCATTGGATTTGGACTTTTTTTGAGCCATATTCGCCTTGCCCTTTTGCAAGGCCCATAACTCTGCCCAGGAAGGCCCTAGAGGCCCCAAAGTTGGCCTGGCCTGTTCATCAGGGTCCCCCCTACGGTCATATTTTCCATTGGATTTGGACTTTTTTTGAGCCATATTCGCCTTGCCCTTTTGCAAGGCCCATAACTCTGCCTAGGAAGGCCCTAGAGGCCCCAAAGTTGGCCTGGCCTGTTCATCAGGGTCCCCCCTACGGTCATATTTTCCATTGGATTTGGACTTTTTTTGAGCCATATTCGCCTTGCCCTTTTGCAAGGCCCATAACTCTGCCCAGGAAGGCCCTAGAGGCCCCAAAGTTGGCCTGGCCTGTTCATCAGGGTCCCCCCTACGGTCATATTTTCCATTGGATTTGGACTTTTTTTGAGCCATATTCGCCTTGCCCTTTTGCAAGGCCCATAACTCTGCCTAGGAAGGCCCTAGAGGCCCCAAAGTTGGCCTGGCCTGTTCATCAGGGTCCCCCCTACGGTCATATTTTCCATTGGATTTGGACTTTTTTTGAGCCATATTCGCCTTGGCCTTTTGCAAGGCCCATAACTCTGCCCAGGAAGGCCCTAGAGGCCCCAAAGTTGGCCTGGCCTGTTCATCAGGGTCCCCCCTACGGTCATATTTTCCATTGGATTTGGACTTTTTTTGAGCCATATTCGCCTTGCCCTTTTGCAAGGCCCATAACTCTGCCCAGGAAGGCCCTAGAGGCCCCAAAGTTGGCCTGGCCTGTTCATCAGGGTCCCCCCTACGGTCATATTTTCCATTGGATTTGGACTTTTTTTGAGCCATATTCGCCTTGCCCTTTTGCAAGGCCCATAACTCTGCCTAGGAAGGCCCTAGAGGCCCCAAAGTTGGCCTGGCCTGTTCATCAGGGTCCCCCCTACGGTCATATTTTCCATTGGATTTGGACTTTTTTTGAGCCATATTCGCCTTGCCCTTTTGCAAGGCCCATAACTCTGCCCAGGAAGGCCCTAGAGGCCCCAAAGTTGGCCTGGCCTGTTCATCAGGGTCCCCCCTACGGTCATATTTTCCATTGGATTTGGACTTTTTTTGAGCCATATTCGCCTTGCCCTTTTGCAAGGCCCATAACTCTGCCTAGGAAGGCCCTAGAGGCCCCAAAGTTGGCCTGGCCTGTTCATCAGGGTCCCCCCTACGGTCATATTTTCCATTGGATTTGGACTTTTTTTGAGCCATATTCGCCTTGCCCTTTTGCAAGGCCCATAACTCTGCCTAGGAAGGCCCTAGAGGCCCCAAAGTTGGCCTGGCCTGTTCATCAGGGTCCCCCCTACGGTCATATTTTCCATTGGATTTGGACTTTTTTTGAGCCATATTCGCCTTGCCCTTTTGCAAGGCCCATAACTCTGCCCAGGAAGGCCCTAGAGGCCCCAAAGTTGGCCTGGCCTGTTCATCAGGGTCCCCCCTACGGTCATATTTTCCATTGGATTTGGACTTTTTTTGAGCCATATTCGCCTTGCCCTTTTGCAAGGCCCATAACTCTGCCCAGGAAGGCCCTAGAGGCCCCAAAGTTGGCCTGGCCTGTTCATCAGGGTCCCCCCTACGGTCATATTTTCCATTGGATTTGGACTTTTTTTGAGCCATATTCGCCTTGCCCTTTTGCAAGGCCCATAACTCTGCCTAGGAAGGCCCTAGAGGCCCCAAAGTTGGCCTGGCCTGTTCATCAGGGTCCCCCCTACGGTCATATTTTCCATTGGATTTGGACTTTTTTTGAGCCATATTCGCCTTGCCCTTTTGCAAGGCCCATAACTCTGCCCAGGAAGGCCCTAGAGGCCCCAAAGTTGGCCTGGCCTGTTCATCAGGGTCCCCCCTACGGTCATATTTTCCATTGGATTTGGACTTTTTTTGAGCCATATTCGCCTTGCCCTTTTGCAAGGCCCATAACTCTGCCCAGGAAGGCCCTAGAGGCCCCAAAGTTGGCCTGGCCTGTTCATCAGGGTCCCCCCTACGGTCATATTTTCCATTGGATTTGGACTTTTTTTGAGCCATATTCGCCTTGCCCTTTTGCAAGGCCCATAACTCTGCCCAGGAAGGCCCTAGAGGCCCCAAAGTTGGCCTGGCCTGTTCATCAGGGTCCCCCCTACGGTCATATTTTCCATTGGATTTGGACTTTTTTTGAGCCATATTCGCCTTGCCCTTTTGCAAGGCCCATAACTCTGCCTAGGAAGGCCCTAGAGGCCCCAAAGTTGGCCTGGCCTGTTCATCAGGGTCCCCCCTACGGTCATATTTTCCATTGGATTTGGACTTTTTTTGAGCCATATTCGCCTTGCCCTTTTGCAAGGCCCATAACTCTGCCCAGGAAGGCCCTAGAGGCCCCAAAGTTGGCCTGGCCTGTTCATCAGGGTCCCCCCTACGGTCATATTTTCCATTGGATTTGGACTTTTTGAGCCATATTCGCCTTGCCCTTTTGCAAGGCCCATAACTCTGCCCAGGAAGGCCCTAGAGGCCCCAAAGTTGGCCTGGCCTGTTCATCAGGGTCCCCCCTACGGTCATATTTTCCATTGGATTTGGACTTTTTTTGAGCCATATTCGCCTTGCCCTTTTGCAAGGCCCATAACTCTGCCCAGGAAGGCCCTAGAGGCCCCAAAGTTGGCCTGGCCTGTTCATCAGGGTCCCCCCTACGGTCATATTTTCCATTGGATTTGGACTTTTTTTGAGCCATATTCGCCTTGCCCTTTTGCAAGGCCCATAACTCTGCCTAGGAAGGCCCTAGAGGCCCCAAAGTTGGCCTGGCCTGTTCATCAGGGTCCCCCCTACGGTCATATTTTCCATTGGATTTGGACTTTTTTTGAGCCATATTCGCCTTGCCCTTTTGCAAGGCCCATAACTCTGCCTAGGAAGGCCCTAGAGGCCCCAAAGTTGGCCTGGCCTGTTCATCAGGGTCCCCCCTACGGTCATATTTTCCATTGGATTTGGACTTTTTTTGAGCCATATTCGCCTTGCCCTTTTGCAAGGCCCATAACTCTGCCCAGGAAGGCCCTAGAGGCCCCAAAGTTGGCCTGGCCTGTTCATCAGGGTCCCCCCTACGGTCATATTTTCCATTGGATTTGGACTTTTTTTGAGCCATATTCGCCTTGCCCTTTTGCAAGGCCCATAACTCTGCCTAGGAAGGCCCTAGAGGCCCCAAAGTTGGCCTGGCCTGTTCATCAGGGTCCCCCCTACGGTCATATTTTCCATTGGATTTGGACTTTTTTTGAGCCATATTCGCCTTGCCCTTTTGCAAGGCCCATAACTCTGCCTAGGAAGGCCCTAGAGGCCCCAAAGTTGGCCTGGCCTGTTCATCAGGGTCCCCCCTACGGTCATATTTTCCATTGGATTTGGACTTTTTTTGAGCCATATTCGCCTTGCCCTTTTGCAAGGCCCATAACTCTGCCCAGGAAGGCCCTAGAGGCCCCAAAGTTGGCCTGGCCTGTTCATCAGGGTCCCCCCTACGGTCATATTTTCCATTGGATTTGGACTTTTTTTGAGCCATATTCGCCTTGCCCTTTTGCAAGGCCCATAACTCTGCCCAGGAAGGCCCTAGAGGCCCCAAAGTTGGCCTGGCCTGTTCATCAGGGTCCCCCCTACGGTCATATTTTCCATTGGATTTGGACTTTTTTTGAGCCATATTCGCCTTGCCCTTTTGCAAGGCCCATAACTCTGCCTAGGAAGGCCCTAGAGGCCCCAAAGTTGGCCTGGCCTGTTCATCAGGGTCCCCCCTACGGTCATATTTTCCATTGGATTTGGACTTTTTTTGAGCCATATTCGCCTTGCCCTTTTGCAAGGCCCATAACTCTGCCCAGGAAGGCCCTAGAGGCCCCAAAGTTGGCCTGGCCTGTTCATCAGGGTCCCCCCTACGGTCATATTTTCCATTGGATTTGGACTTTTTCTGAGCCATATTCGCCTTGCCCTTTTGCAAGGCCCATAACTCTGCCTAGGAAGGCCCTAGAGGCCCCAAAGTTGGCCTGGCCTGTTCATCAGGGTCCCCCCTACGGTCATATTTTCCATTGGATTTGGACTTTTTTTGAGCCATATTCGCCTTGCCCTTTTGCAAGGCCCATAACTCTGCCCAGGAAGGCCCTAGAGGCCCCAAAGTTGGCCTGGCCTGTTCATCAGGGTCCCCCCTACGGTCATATTTTCCATTGGATTTGGACTTTTTTTGAGCCATATTCGCCTTGCCCTTTTGCAAGGCCCATAACTCTGCCTAGGAAGGCCCTAGAGGCCCCAAAGTTGGCCTGGCCTGTTCATCAGGGTCCCCCCTACGGTCATATTTTCCATTGGATTTGGACTTTTTTTGAGCCATATTCCCCTTGCCCTTTTGCAAGGCCCATAACTCTGCCCAGGAAGGCCCTAGAGGCCCCAAAGTTGGCCTGGCCTGTTCATCAGGGTCCCCCCTACGGTCATATTTTCCATTGGATTTGGACTTTTTTTGAGCCATATTCGCCTTGCCCTTTTGCAAGGCCCATAACTCTGCCCAGGAAGGCCCTAGAGGCCCCAAAGTTGGCCTGGCCTGTTCATCAGGGTCCCCCCTACGGTCATATTTTCCATTGGATTTGGACTTTTTTTGAGCCATATTCCCCTTGCCCTTTTGCAAGGCCCATAACTCTGCCCAGGAAGGCCCTAGAGGCCCCAAAGTTGGCCTGGCCTGTTCATCAGGGTCCCCCCTACGGTCATATTTTCCATTGGATTTGGACTTTTTTTGAGCCATATTCGCCTTGCCCTTTTGCAAGGCCCATAACTCTGCCTAGGAAGGCCCTAGAGGCCCCAAAGTTGGCCTGGCCTGTTCATCAGGGTCCCCCCTACGGTCATATTTTCCATTGGATTTGGACTTTTTTTGAGCCATATTCCCCTTGCCCTTTTGCAAGGCCCATAACTCTGCCCAGGAAGGCCCTAGAGGCCCCAAAGTTGGCCTGGCCTGTTCATCAGGGTCCCCCCTACGGTCATATTTTCCATTGGATTTGGACTTTTTTTGAGCCATATTCGCCTTGCCCTTTTGCAAGGCCCATAACTCTGCCCAGGAAGGCCCTAGAGGCCCCAAAGTTGGCCTGGCCTGTTCATCAGGGTCCCCCCTACGGTCATATTTTCCATTGGATTTGGACTTTTTGAGCCATATTCGCCTTGCCCTTTTGCAAGGCCCATAACTCTGCCCAGGAAGGCCCTAGAGGCCCCAAAGTTGGCCTGGCCTGTTCATCAGGGTCCCCCCTACGGTCATATTTTCCATTGGATTTGGACTTTTTTTGAGCCATATTCGCCTTGCCCTTTTGCAAGGCCCATAACTCTGCCTAGGAAGGCCCTAGAGGCCCCAAAGTTGGCCTGGCCTGTTCATCAGGGTCCCCCCTACGGTCATATTTTCCATTGGATTTGGACTTTTTTTGAGCCATATTCGCCTTGCCCTTTTGCAAGGCCCATAACTCTGCCTAGGAAGGCCCTAGAGGCCCCAAAATTGGCCTGGCCTGTTCATCAGGGTCCCCCCTACGGTCATATTTTCCATTGGATTTGGACTTTTTTTGAGCCATATTCGCCTTGCCCTTTTGCAAGGCCCATAACTCTGCCTAGGAAGGCCCTAGAGGCCCCAAAGTTGGCCTGGCCTGTTCATCAGGGTCCCCCCTACGGTCATATTTTCCATTGGATTTGGACTTTTTCTGAGCCATATTCGCCTTGCCCTTTTGCAAGGCCCATAACTCTGCCTAGGAAGGCCCTAGAGGCCCCAAAATTGGCCTGGCCTGTTCATCAGGGTCCCCCCTACGGTCATATTTTCCATTGGATTTGGACTTTTTTTGAGCCATATTCGCCTTGCCCTTTTGCAAGGCCCATAACTCTGCCCAGGAAGGCCCTAGAGGCCCCAAAGTTGGCCTGGCCTGTTCATCAGGGTCCCCCCTACGGTCATATTTTCCATTGGATTTGGACTTTTTTTGAGCCATATTCGCCTTGCCCTTTTGCAAGGCCCATAACTCTGCCCAGGAAGGCCCTAGAGGCCCCAAAGTTGGCCTGGCCTGTTCATCAGGGTCCCCCCTACGGTCATATTTTCCATTGGATTTGGACTTTTTTTGAGCCATATTCCCCTTGCCCTTTTGCAAGGCCCATAACTCTGCCCAGGAAGGCCCTAGAGGCCCCAAAGTTGGCCTGGCCTGTTCATCAGGGTCCCCCCTACGGTCATATTTTCCATTGGATTTGGACTTTTTTTGAGCCATATTCGCCTTGCCCTTTTGCAAGGCCCATAACTCTGCCCAGGAAGGCCCTAGAGGCCCCAAAGTTGGCCTGGCCTGTTCATCAGGGTCCCCCCTACGGTCATATTTTCCATTGGATTTGGACTTTTTTTGAGCCATATTCCCCTTGCCCTTTTGCAAGGCCCATAACTCTGCCCAGGAAGGCCCTAGAGGCCCCAAAGTTGGCCTGGCCTGTTCATCAGGGTCCCCCCTACGGTCATATTTTCCATTGGATTTGGACTTTTTTTGAGCCATATTCGCCTTGCCCTTTTGCAAGGCCCATAACTCTGCCTAGGAAGGCCCTAGAGGCCCCAAAGTTGGCCTGGCCTGTTCATCAGGGTCCCCCCTACGGTCATATTTTCCATTGGATTTGGACTTTTTTTGAGCCATATTCGCCTTGCCCTTTTGCAAGGCCCATAACTCTGCCCAGGAAGGCCCTAGAGGCCCCAAAGTTGGCCTGGCCTGTTCATCAGGGTCCCCCCTACGGTCATATTTTCCATTGGATTTGGACTTTTTTTGAGCCATATTCGCCTTGCCCTTTTGCAAGGCCCATAACTCTGCCCAGGAAGGCCCTAGAGGCCCCAAAGTTGGCCTGGCCTGTTCATCAGGGTCCCCCCTACGGTCATATTTTCCATTGGATTTGGACTTTTTTTGAGCCATATTCGCCTTGCCCTTTTGCAAGGCCCATAACTCTGCCCAGGAAGGCCCTAGAGGCCCCAAAGTTGGCCTGGCCTGTTCATCAGGGTCCCCCCTACGGTCATATTTTCCATTGGATTTGGACTTTTTTTGAGCCATATTCGCCTTGCCCTTTTGCAAGGCCCATAACTCTGCCTAGGAAGGCCCTAGAGGCCCCAAAGTTGGCCTGGCCTGTTCATCAGGGTCCCCCCTACGGTCATATTTTCCATTGGATTTGGACTTTTTTTGAGCCATATTCGCCTTGCCCTTTTGCAAGGCCCATAACTCTGCCCAGGAAGGCCCTAGAGGCCCCAAAGTTGGCCTGGCCTGTTCATCAGGGTCCCCCCTACGGTCATATTTTCCATTGGATTTGGACTTTTTTTGAGCCATATTCGCCTTGCCCTTTTGCAAGGCCCATAACTCTGCCCAGGAAGGCCCTAGAGGCCCCAAAGTTGGCCTGGCCTGTTCATCAGGGTCCCCCCTACGGTCATATTTTCCATTGGATTTGGACTTTTTTTGAGCCATATTCGCCTTGCCCTTTTGCAAGGCCCATAACTCTGCCTAGGAAGGCCCTAGAGGCCCCAAAGTTGGCCTGGCCTGTTCATCAGGGTCCCCCCTACGGTCATATTTTCCATTGGATTTGGACTTTTTTTGAGCCATATTCGCCTTGCCCTTTTGCAAGGCCCATAACTCTGCCCAGGAAGGCCCTAGAGGCCCCAAAGTTGGCCTGGCCTGTTCATCAGGGTCCCCCCTACGGTCATATTTTCCATTGGATTTGGACTTTTTTTGAGCCATATTCGCCTTGCCCTTTTGCAAGGCCCATAACTCTGCCTAGGAAGGCCCTAGAGGCCCCAAAGTTGGCCTGGCCTGTTCATCAGGGTCCCCCCTACGGTCATATTTTCCATTGGATTTGGACTTTTTTTGAGCCATATTCCCCTTGCCCTTTTGCAAGGCCCATAACTCTGCCCAGGAAGGCCCTAGAGGCCCCAAAGTTGGCCTGGCCTGTTCATCAGGGTCCCCCCTACGGTCATATTTTCCATTGGATTTGGACTTTTTTTGAGCCATATTCGCCTTGCCCTTTTGCAAGGCCCATAACTCTGCCCAGGAAGGCCCTAGAGGCCCCAAAGTTGGCCTGGCCTGTTCATCAGGGTCCCCCCTACGGTCATATTTTCCATTGGATTTGGACTTTTTTTGAGCCATATTCGCCTTGCCCTTTTGCAAGGCCCATAACTCTGCCCAGGAAGGCCCTAGAGGCCCCAAAGTTGGCCTGGCCTGTTCATCAGGGTCCCCCCTACGGTCATATTTTCCATTGGATTTGGACTTTTTTTGAGCCATATTCGCCTTGCCCTTTTGCAAGGCCCATAACTCTGCCTAGGAAGGCCCTAGAGGCCCCAAAGTTGGCCTGGCCTGTTCATCAGGGTCCCCCCTACGGTCATATTTTCCATTGGATTTGGACTTTTTTTGAGCCATATTCGCCTTGCCCTTTTGCAAGGCCCATAACTCTGCCTAGGAAGGCCCTAGAGGCCCCAAAGTTGGCCTGGCCTGTTCATCAGGGTCCCCCCTACGGTCATATTTTCCATTGGATTTGGACTTTTTTTGAGCCATATTCGCCTTGCCCTTTTGCAAGGCCCATAACTCTGCCTAGGAAGGCCCTAGAGGCCCCAAAGTTGGCCTGGCCTGTTCATCAGGGTCCCCCCTACGGTCATATTTTCCATTGGATTTGGACTTTTTTTGAGCCATATTCGCCTTGCCCTTTTGCAAGGCCCATAACTCTGCCCAGGAAGGCCCTAGAGGCCCCAAAGTTGGCCTGGCCTGTTCATCAGGGTCCCCCCTACGGTCATATTTTCCATTGGATTTGGACTTTTTTTGAGCCATATTCGCCTTGCCCTTTTGCAAGGCCCATAACTCTGCCCAGGAAGGCCCTAGAGGCCCCAAAGTTGGCCTGGCCTGTTCATCAGGGTCCCCCCTACGGTCATATTTTCCATTGGATTTGGACTTTTTTTGAGCCATATTCGCCTTGCCCTTTTGCAAGGCCCATAACTCTGCCTAGGAAGGCCCTAGAGGCCCCAAAGTTGGCCTGGCCTGTTCATCAGGGTCCCCCCTACGGTCATATTTTCCATTGGATTTGGACTTTTTTTGAGCCATATTCGCCTTGCCCTTTTGCAAGGCCCATAACTCTGCCTAGGAAGGCCCTAGAGGCCCCAAAGTTGGCCTGGCCTGTTCATCAGGGTCCCCCCTACGGTCATATTTTCCATTGGTTTTGGACTTTTTTTGAGCCATATTCCCCTTGCCCTTTTGCAAGGCCCATAACTCTGCCCAGGAAGGCCCTAGAGGCCCCAAAGTTGGCCTGGCCTGTTCATCAGGGTCCCCCCTACGGTCATATTTTCCATTGGATTTGGACTTTTTTTGAGCCATATTCGCCTTGCCCTTTTGCAAGGCCCATAACTCTGCCTAGGAAGGCCCTAGAGGCCCCAAAGTTGGCCTGGCCTGTTCATCAGGGTCCCCCCTACGGTCATATTTTCCATTGGATTTGGACTTTTTTTGAGCCATGTTCGCCTTGCCCTTTTGCAAGGCCCATAACTCTGCCTAGGAAGGCCCTAGAGGCCCCAAAGTTGGCCTGGCCTGTTCATCAGGGTCCCCCCTACGGTCATATTTTCCATTGGATTTGGACTTTTTCTGAGCCATATTCGCCTTGCCCTTTTGCAAGGCCCATAACTCTGCCTAGGAAGGCCCTAGAGGCCCCAAAGTTGGCCTGGCCTGTTCATCAGGGTCCCCCCTACGGTCATATTTTCCATTGGATTTGGACTTTTTTTGAGCCATATTCGCCTTGCCCTTTTGCAAGGCCCATAACTCTGCCTAGGAAGGCCCTAGAGGCCCCAAAGTTGGCCTGGCCTGTTCATCAGGGTCCCCCCTACGGTCATATTTTCCATTGGATTTGGACTTTTTTTGAGCCATATTTGCCTTGCCCTTTTGCAAGGCCCATAACTCTGCCTAGGAAGGCCCTAGAGGCCCCAAAGTTGGCCTGGCCTGTTCATCAGGGTCCCCCCTACGGTCATATTTTCCATTGGATTTGGACTTTTTCTGAGCCATATTCGCCTTGCCCTTTTGCAAGGCCCATAACTCTGCCTAGGAAGGCCCTAGAGGCCCCAAAGTTGGCCTGGCCTGTTCATCAGGGTCCCCCCTACGGTCATATTTTCCATTGGATTTTGACTTTTTTTGAGCCATATTCGCCTTGCCCTTTTGCAAGGCCCATAACTCTGCCCAGGAAGGCCCTAGAGGCCCCAAAGTTGGCCTGGCCTGTTCATCAGGGTCCCCCCTACGGTCATATTTTCCATTGGATTTGGACTTTTTTTGAGCCATATTCGCCTTGCCCTTTTGCAAGGCCCATAACTCTGCCTAGGAAGGCCCTAGAGGCCCCAAAGTTGGCCTGGCCTGTTCATCAGGGTCCCCCCTACGGTCATATTTTCCATTGGATTTGGACTTTTTTTGAGCCATATTCGCCTTGCCCTTTTGCAAGGCCCATAACTCTGCCCAGGAAGGCCCTAGAGGCCCCAAAATTGGCCTGGCCTGTTCATCAGGGTCCCCCCTACGGTCATATTTTCCATTGGATTTGGACTTTTTGAGCCATATTCGCCTTGCCCTTTTGCAAGGCCCATAACTTTGCCCAGGAAGGCCCTAGAGGCCCCAAAGTTGGCCTGGCCTGTTCATCAGGGTCCCCCCTACGGTCATATTTTCCATTGGTTTTGGACTTTTTTTGAGCCATATTCCCCTTGCCCTTTTGCAAGGCCCATAACTCTGCCCAGGAAGGCCCTAGAGGCCCCAAAGTTGGCCTGGCCTGTTCATCAGGGTCCCCCCTACGGTCATATTTTCCATTGGATTTGGACTTTTTTTGAGCCATATTCGCCTTGCCCTTTTGCAAGGCCCATAACTCTGCCTAGGAAGGCCCTAGAGGCCCCAAAGTTGGCCTGGCCTGTTCATCAGGGTCCCCCCTACGGTCATATTTTCCATTGGATTTGGACTTTTTTTGAGCCATATTCGCCTTGCCCTTTTGCAAGGCCCATAACTCTGCCCAGGAAGGCCCTAGAGGCCCCAAAATTGGCCTGGCCTGTTCATCAGGGTCCCCCCTACGGTCATATTTTCCATTGGATTTGGACTTTTTGAGCCATATTCGCCTTGCCCTTTTGCAAGGCCCATAACTTTGCCCAGGAAGGCCCTAGAGGCCCCAAAGTTGGCCTGGCCTGTTCATCAGGGTCCCCCCTACGGTCATATTTTCCATTGGTTTTGGACTTTTTTTGAGCCATATTCCCCTTGCCCTTTTGCAAGGCCCATAACTCTGCCCAGGAAGGCCCTAGAGGCCCCAAAGTTGGCCTGGCCTGTTCATCAGGGTCCCCCCTACGGTCATATTTTCCATTGGATTTGGACTTTTTTTGAGCCATATTCGCCTTGCCCTTTTGCAAGGCCCATAACTCTGCCTAGGAAGGCCCTAGAGGCCCCAAAGTTGGCCTGGCCTGTTCATCAGGGTCCCCCCTACGGTCATACTTTCCATTGGATTTGGACTTTTTTTGAGCCATATTCGCCTTGCCCTTTTGCAAGGCCCATAACTCTGCCCAGGAAGGCCCTAGAGGCCCCAAAGTTGGCCTGGCCTGTTCATCAGACTCCCCTCTACGGTCGTGTTTTGCATTGGATTTGGATTTTTTTAAACCATATTCGCCTTGCGAATGGAATATGAAATGCAATACAAAATGGCTGAAAGGGTTGTATTTATGTAAATCTCCTCATTGCCTCAATATCTTTGTGTCAATAAATACAATATCATTTTGACTGATGGTTTTCAAATCTTCTTGGGTTCGAGATGACATCACTCTGAAGTACCATCAACAATTTAACCTTGGTATGTCAAAATATGATTGAATTTGAGTAGTTTAAACTTTGGCTGAATCTAACAACTCTTACTACAGAAGAAACAGCTTACTTTTTTACATAGTAACTGAACAAGACAATATTCAACATTGAGAATAGCTCAAAGGACTGAGACAGTGACCTGCAAAGTATAAGGTGATAGATTTGAATCCAGCCACAGTCTTTTAGCCTGTCTTAAATTTGAATATCTGTTAAGTTAAACAGGATGACATCATTATGAAATACCATACGTAATTTCATGCAATTCCACTTTGAAATATCAACCATTTCCTAACCTTGGTCCCAAAGCTGACCAAAGATAATGGTTTGCCCTTTCTACTTATATGTCCAACAGTTTGTGTGTAGCAGCGAGGATAGAGAGGCTGCCTTGTAAACTTATGCTCGTGAGTTCAAATCCCCATTCAGCCTATTGAACTTGTCCCATCATGAAGTAGTTTTGCTCTCTTGTTGTCCAACTCTTGACCTTCTACAATGTACATTTTTATAATATTTTGCCATTTTGCGGAGGAACCCGCATCGCTGCTTGCAGCTATATTTTCTGATTAATTCTTGTTACAAATGCTTTCAATAAAGTGAAATTGTGTTACAGTATTACAATGTATGACTATGTTTATCCTGTGTTCTGCACTTATGTTTTGCCAACCGTCTCTGGAAGAGGGGATCCCTCTTTTTTCACCTTTTGGTTATAATTTTCAAGTACTATATTCATACAAAAAAATGAAACTATGATTAATTCTTGATACAAATGCTTTCAATAAGGTGAAATTGTGTTAGAGTATTCTATATGAAAAACTGATTTATGTGGAAAATCATTACAATTTAAAAAAATGAAAGTTAATCAATTATGTAATGCTTCTTGTTGTTAATGTTTTTCAGTTCAGTATGTTATCAATGAAATGTGTGTTTCCTGAATGAGAATTGTTGCCAGTGTTATGTTGGTCTGAGTGAGTTTTGTAGGTGAGATTAATTGTTTGGCCAACATTCATGCTGGTAATGCAGACTGTGTGGAGAGTTTTGAAAATGTGGTTTCAGTATTGAACAATGCATGTTAGAAACTGGAAAAACACTTTCCTGTTGTATGACTATGTTTAGCGTGTGCTCTGCACTTCTGTTTTGCCAACCGTCTCTGGAAGAGGGGGTCCCTCACTGAATTTCTCCTACCAAGGTTTCTTACATTTTTTCTCCTCTAGTGAGTTTTTCTGGGAGTTTTTCCTTGTCTTCCTTGAGGGTTTAGGTTGGTTGAGGGGCAGTTCTATGGGCGTATGTAAAGCCCTCTGTGACATTGCTTGTAAAAAGGCCTATACAAATACTGTGCATTTGATTTGGTTTGAATATATTACAGTAACCATCACAACTTAGTACTGTCAACAAAGAAAAATGGGGTAAAAACCCTCTGGTGTGCTGGATCCAGCCTTGAAAACACTCCACACCTATGTCACCACAGGCCAATTCCATTGCCTGTAGGAGATTTACCCTGGTATATGGGTTTCGGTCATAAACCTTTCACCGCCACACAGAGAAAAACTCTTAAATTGGGTTGAGAAAAGGACTGTATGTTGGAAGGTAAACATTTACAGTAAAAAATGCTGGTTTATGTTGAACTATTCTTGTATATAGACACCACGGTGAAGGCTGACATTGTCCCAAACCACCATTAGGAAACAAGTGTGAACAATTTTGAGTCATTGTGTTTTACAGATGACAACTGTATTGTAGTTGTGTTTACTGTTTGCCCTCTGTGTTTACCATTTTGCAGCACAAGTACATCACAGTGTAAAAAGTGTTTAGTGAATGAGAATGGGTTTAGAGTTTTGCCAAAGAGTGTCTGATTTAACAAATTGGCTTAGTTCACCGAACATTTGATTCAGAGAATGGGGTTTAGTGTTTTAGCAATTGTGAAAAACTGTAAATGGTGGCAGATTACGTAAAAAATTGCGACAGTCTTGTTTTGTGCTCTACACAGTCCTGTACATATTTCCAACCATGTTCTTATTTTTGTAATGTTGCTCCGCTAACTTTACATTGCTGATTTGCACAACAGTCCCGCATTTTTCTGATTAGCCTTGAAAGGCCTCCATGCATGTCTACATTTTTTACTAAATTCGATAAGCAGCGAATTTCGTTATCAGTACATAACATTACTTGGTTTGGAGACATCGATCTACGTAACCGTAACCAAGTGGTGTCTCATTTAATAGGGTTATGTAGCCCGTGCCATAAACATAATAAAGAGTACACGCCGCATTGGGTGCTGAGTGCGAGAAACGCAGCCGCCATCTTGGGAAGGTCAAGTTCCTCGTTGCTTAGCATCAGAATAAACAAGATGCCAAATCGTCGGACAATCGCAAACAGGGCTCGGGGGATTACTTTTCACAAGTAAGATTTAACATGACCATACTATTGTTTGTATTTTGTGAAAATAATAACCATGTCCTGTATTATAGCTACATGTATGACCTTTGCAGCAAAGCAAACCGCGTGAAAATCAGTTTAGTATGATTAATTAAAGGCGCTGACAGCTCATTGCCCCTGCCAAACAGATTATAATGAGTGGAGCGAGTGACCTTTCCAAGATGGCGGCCCCACGGCTCGTCAGCGCCAGTAGGCAGTAGCGGTCGATGAGGCGTCTACTCTTTATTATTACTATGGCCTGTACCCCTCAGTTTCGAGGGACAAGGGCTAGGGGTAAACTACGCGGTAGGGATATATCAGAGTATTGGGATTCGGCCAAAGAATGGATGGCTGACGGAATGCATGACGATTGCATAATGATCTTTTAGTAAGCTACTATCAGCCATGTTTCGCACGGAAGGCTCCATAGCTCAGTGGTTAGAGCACTGGTCTTGTAAACCAGGGGTCGCGAGTTCAATTCTCGCTGGGGCCTTGGATGGAATTTATACATTTTGATCCGCAAGATGAAATCTGTAGTTATGATCAATCTAATATAGATAGTTCAACATTGAAAACAACTACATAATTGCACACAAAAAGCAAAATGAATCATTCAGACAAATGCATTTTATTAATGTGTTTCTATTGCCAATGAATCTTGGATAGCAAAACTCTCAATAACCAGTAGTCTTATAATTAAAAAGCAATAGGGATTATCAGTCATCCAGTTGTCCCTTAATGTAGATGGGAATGTAATCTAAGAGCGTCGGCTAAATGCTCTGGATAAAAGCGTCGGCTAAATGACTAAATGTAATCTTGCGAGTCTGTTCAGTTGAACACATTATCACGAGGAACTGGGAACAGGACATCACAGTAAAGAACAGGTACTGCACATTTAGAGTGGAGAGTGTGCAATCACAACTGCTTTTACAATGTAACTGTCGCCATAAATGACCTAAGAGTACTTACTCTGTGCCGATGTGCAAAGTACCCCCGTCAGAATCAAACACATCCTATACCAGTTTGTGGTAGCTGTTGTTCTCACAATGACAAAGGCTTCACTAAGCTGGAACACAGAGCCAAGAGCAGGAGAGAACTGCCCAGTTGCAGTTCTTTAGGGTTACAGTTCTTGCACTTACTATGTGTAAATTGCTTGTTGAAAAGGGAAGTGCTGTCTCTCAGTTTATAGATCCTAACACGTTCCTTATCTGTCTCAGCCTCAACTATTTCTGTTCTCTCTTTAGTCTGCTCCTTATGGCTTTACTCTGTTAAGAGTTTTTCACAATTGTTAACACACAAAGCAAAAGTTTGGCACAATTTTCACAACCTTAACTTCATGTACCACTTGCTCGACCCAATTTGGCCCTACTTCACACTCCTTTATCTGCATTACTTTGACTTTCCTTACACTGTCAATTACACATCACCTTGTTGTCAAAACACCACACACAATGTTCAGTTGTTGCACACACTTCTCAAGTAAAGTCTCAAAGCATCAACCTACAACACACACATATTCAAATCTCTAAACACTCAGGTCTGGTGAGCAATTTGCAATCAGGACTGCAGCATAAAAAGGGCCTGGAGCCTCTGTTTTGTTTGGTGAACAATGGAGAATTTACAGTAAGAACATATTGACAACCAGAAAAGGAGAGGGCTAAGAGTGAGAGGAGGACAAGAAGGAGGAGGACAACGGTGAGGAGGAGTAGCAGGTAGAGGAGGACAAGGAGGAGGAAGAGGAGGAGAAGGAGGATGAGGAGGAAAAGGAGAAGGAGGAGGGGGAAGAGGAGAAAAAAGGAGAATGGTTGTCTATAATGAGATTCGGGCCACCATGGTTGACCATGTGCTCAACCATGGTTTGAGCATGAGAGAGGCTGGCCAGAGGGTCCAACCAAATCTCAGCCACTTCACAGTTGCTGCCATCATTCAAACCTTCAGGATGGAGAACAGGTATGAATTATATTTGCGTTGTGTACTGAAATACTGCATATCAATGGACTAGTGTGCTCATTGTATTTGCATTTTGCAGAATTGAAAAAGAACCACACCTAGGAGGAAGAACATTCACTTTCACAGCCGAACAGGACACTGAAATTGTGAAAATGGTTCGTTTCATGTTTGTCACTACAATTAAGTGTCAGTGGTTCACACCTCTCTCATATTTTATGCCGGTTGGTTGTTTCCGGTAACTGTTAATGGTGGGGTGTAATGGAGACCGTAGACCATTGTTATCTCCTTTTGGGTCTTCTTTATTCTAGGAATGCAGAAGGTGCACTGCCTCTATGTAATATCTTGTGACATGGGTGTGGTTTTGTATTTAGTTATAGAACTCTAATAATAAATCACCCAAGCAGGTTGGGCTCCATAGCTCAGTGGTTAGAGCACTGGTCTTGTAAACCAGGGGTCGCGAGTTCAATTCTCGCTGGGGCCTGTCACACATTTTTGGGCTAGTAAATCAATTCCAGTTAGCCAGTGACGTATGTTGACACCCATCAAGTTTAATGGCAACTGTCAAAGCCAGCAAACATCTGTGTTAGATGATTTCTCTTGGACAGGATTTTATTGAACTAAATAAGGTGTATGATCCAACAGTACATGAGGCATTTAAACATTGGGAATGCTGAATATTACATGGAAACATGACAACTGCATGGGTTGTTCAAAAATTCAAATAAATTAGTTCCAAATGATATCTTCCCATGCGTCAGATGGGGAATGTACAAGTCTTACTATGATGCCTGGAAGGCTCTTTGTATTGACAAAGGCACTCCATGAGTCCATGCTGTCAAACACAGTTCATCCCTGTTTACGTCTCCCTCTTCTCAGGATACCATCAAAACGAGAAACGGTCCTTGAGCACTGATGCAGTGCCAGGCCTTTGGATTGGAGGTGGATGAGCTGGTCCCAGATCAGGTCCTAGCAAGAGTTGTCAGGGAACCACGCAGGTGGCCTTTCGGAGCGCCAGGTAGCCAGTGACCACGTCAGTAGGGAGCAGGCGGATGTAGGAGAACTCCTCAGAGGATGTGAACCGCAGCTTGGTCTGAGGGTCTGTGTAGTTAGCCTGCAGAAACACACAGGTCAAAACAGCTCACAGTGCCTCTATTGTTCCTCCAACCTGTATAATGAACAATATATGTCATGGCACAATGTGTTTGTTTAGGTTTAGGTGTAGTTAGGGTTAGGTGTAGTTACTAACAGGGAGTCCAGAGATGTCTGAGTATTTCTTGGCTGGTTTGAAGGAAGGAAGAGCATCAATGCTGTAGTCTGTGAAAACAGTAGTGGATCAATATCAGACAGTAAGTTATGGACATGGTGCACACATTAAAGAGGGTGAGAGACTCACAGTTGGGATCATTCATATTCCAGGGTAACGTCCGTTCCACAGCCAGAATTTGTTTTAGATTTTTCCATGTCCGGTTCTTTTTCCCTGCTGCTGCACCGCCAATCCCTGAATGCTGCAGAACAGAGTAGGCGATCGGAAAAAGATTTAAGATATTGGATCTCACCTTACTTATTAAACTTGGTTACATTAAAATGTCTTAAAAAATGTGTTCCTTTTACCGTAAAATTAGGATCTTTAAAAGTTAGGGGAATGGTAACGGGCTCCGTGGTGGTCGGTACAGCCACGTCTACCGCACTCGGTGCTTTCCCCTCGGATTGTGGCTCCATTGCTACAATCTAGGATTTAAAAAAAAACATTATTACGAGGCAACTTCAGTTGTTAATCTTAGGCTAAACGGTGGACCTGTGTCTTGACACAAAAATATATATTTTAACGTAAAATGTAATTATTGTAAATATATAATACAATCAGTAGATATCCATCAGCCTTGTCATTGTTTACCTCCTCTGTAACCTCAAAGGGTTAGACGTGCAGTAAAGTTTACATAACTACAAGCTAGCTCGAACAATGGTGCATTGTTTAGACATTTGTAGACAGCTTCACCTGAAAGTACCTGTGCTTGTGTTGGAGTTGTAACAGGTGTTGCTTTTCTTTTTTTGCTGTTGTTTCCACTGGCCTGCGTCACTGGGAAGGATGCAGGACTGGTTGGCCGCTTCTTCCTTCGGAACGTTACGGGACTTGCAGCAACAACACTCTGGGCTCGAGCTGCTGGTGTGGTCGTTGCAGTTACTGCTCCGGCTCTGCTCACTGTAGAAGCAGTGTGCTGCGAAGCCATGTCTGTGTAAATGGGTTAAATTGGGCGTTTAAGATGTGAAACGTAAGCAGTTTTCAAATAACTGTTAACCAGGTTACGGTTTACACACGTTGCCAAATAGCGGTATCAAACTGGTAAATATACGTTTGACCCGGAAATGGAACAGAGGAACGCCTACAATGTGGCGTCATCTCCCGCTGACCAAATTAGAACGATAGATTATTCTTTAAGATATTAGATAAGATAATATTACTGTACATGTCCCCCTAAAAATTGTTAACGAACAAGATACTAAATAATAATTTTGTATGGAGAAATAGCTCATAAAAAATCTAATAAAAAAAGAAACTCAAGATCAGGAAGGTATAAATGTTCTTCTTTTGAATAGCCTACTTCTAATATTATTTTTGAAACCAGATGGATAATTTTTTGGGGGATAGA
Organism: Hypomesus transpacificus; assembly: GCF_021917145.1. NCBI lineage: Eukaryota > Metazoa > Chordata > Actinopteri > Osmeriformes > Osmeridae > Hypomesus > Hypomesus transpacificus. The sequence continues at coordinate 818,610 of NW_025813696.1, read as the reverse complement.
ATTTGAATTTCAGCACAAACTTGTTAGGGTTGGAGTTACTGAATTACTATTGAAATGAAATTTAGCTTTGCTTTGCAATTCTGACTACCAAAAGCAAGCATTGCTATCCCGGTGAGCTAGCATACTTATTCTCCTTGTAAGTGTCTGATTTTGAACAATTGAAATTATAAGATTTATCTATTCTTTATGGGAGGACAATGGAATTTTGTTGGTCAAGCAGTTATTCTATGAAAGTGGACAGGTGTTTGGGTAATACAGATCATTTAAACAAATATGGGATACCAGTGACAATAAAATAAAATAAATAAAAAACATGTTGTTGTGTGTGATACTTTACCTACTGAGAAGTTCCGTTGTTCTCAAGATCTGGAGTCAAGATCTATGACAAATAAAAGGTAGTGTGACCTTAGTTTTTCTAGATAAAAGGTTGTGTTTTCTAGATAAAAGGTAAATGATCCCAGGCTGTGTGAACAGCATTGAGTGTAAGAAAAAGTGCATGCAGTATTCTCCCTGGAACAGGGAGTGTATCTGTAAATATACTTTGAGCCTTGTTCAACAGAGAAGAACAAAGTGACTTCAACAACAAAGTGAAGGAGCAAACAGTGATGCAGTGGTATGTGAAAGAGCAGTTATGAAGAGGGAACATCCTATTCTAGCCTACTGGGTTTGTGTTTGCGTGTTTAATTAGAGTGTGTAGTTTTGTCCACAGTAAATCTAACTGCATAGATAGAACCAAGCAGGACCATGCAGCACAAGCCACATCATCAAAGCTGAGCACACATTTAACAGAACACTAAAGTAAACATCTAACCTGCTATCAAGGGCTGGTGTTGTAATACCTTTTTAAAGAATGGAGGGCCAGATAATATTCTATAGACTGTTGGTGTTGATAAAGATTAGAGAACCACCCAGTGCCCAAGGAGATACATGTGTGCACTGTAATTATTCAAACGATCAACTTTTCACAAACAGCCTGCAAGCAAAAGCCTCCAGCACATCAGTTCACTCTAGAACTCCGGGGAGAAGCCCACAGAGGCCTGTCATTAACACAGCCCAAAGAGGCCTGTCATTAACACAGCCCACAGAGGCCTGTCATTAACACAGCCCACAGAGGCCTGTCATTAACACAGCTCACAGAGGCCTGTCATTAACACAGCTCACAGAGGCCTGTCATTAACACAGCCCACAGAGGCCTGTCATTAACACAGCCCACAGAGGCCTGTCATTAACACAGCTCACAGAGGCCTGTCATTAACACAGCACACAGAGGCCTGTCATTAACACAGCACACAGAGGCCTGTCATTAACACAGCCCACAGAGGCCTGTCATTAACACAGCTCACAGAGGCCTGTCATTAACACAGCTCACAGAGGCCTGTCATTAACACAGCTCACAGAGGCCTGTCATTAACACAGCCCACAGAGGCCTGTCCATTACGTGTTTTTTTCCTGTCAAGCTCTGTTTAGGGACTGGGGTTAACGTGTGGGGATGTTTACTGGGGAAACTGCTGATTCAGAGGAGGGCTTCTCCTGACATCTCATCCATATTTCAGCATCCGGCTGCTGCCACGAGCTCCACATAAATAAAGTATTTCTAGAGACTGTTGCAGCTCAATTGCAAGCAGGTATTATTGTTTTATGAGTGGAGTTAAACTGTGTGCTGTAACTATGGGGTATTAGACCTCAGCAGTCTTTATAAACACATCACCTGTCACACTACCTTTATAAACACATAACCTGTCACACTGCCTTTATAAACACATCAACTGTCACACTACAAATGGGAACAACACAATTCCATATTTTGTTTAAAAATAATCATCCTGTTGAAGTATCATCCACATGCCGGGAATATCCACAGCCCAGGGTTCTATTGGCCCAAGACCCTTACACCCGCTGTCCACACGTGTCACCCGTGCTGCCCACACGTGTCACCCGTGCTGTCCACACGAGTCACCCGTGCTGCCCACACGTGTCACCCGTGCTGTCCACACGTGTCACCTGTGCTGCCCACACGTGTGTCACCTGTGCTAAATGGTTTTTGTTTTAATCATATTTAAAAGAGGGATGTGCCACACAGCATACATGCAGTCATTTTCCCTAAAGGTTGTAATTGAGGTTTTGATGATATAACAGATAGGCTTTAGTGTTCTGCTGTAGTCAGTCCCCCTGGAGAGTGCCCCATGATAGATTCATTTAATTTTCTCCTATGACATTCCTACATCTTCATCAGTTCTATAGGAGTAACACGTGTGATTTCCTTGCATCTATTTTAAGTGAATAATCGTATCTGATAAATATGTGATAACAGCAATATAACTAGATTGCATGTGCACCGCAAGCTAGCAGACACAATCTACCCTCACACACTCTGTTTCCACATTGATTACGTTACATTTACATTTAGTCATTTAGCAGACGCTCTTATCCAGAGCGACTTACAGTAAGGCAAGTAGGGTGAAGTGCCTTGCCCAAGGACACACCATCATTTGACCCGGCGGGGAATCGATCCGGTAACCTTCTGATTACTAGCCCGACTCCCTCACCGCTCAGCCATCTGACTCCCTACATTGATCAAAAAGGTGCTGTAAAACGACCCTTCTGTACTGAGTTCCATCAGATGTAATCAACCCTGGCTGGTAAGGGAGACAGACCTGGAGTGGTAATGCATACTATAGTTATGGATATGGCTCAAACAGCCAGACCCACTCATTTACTATGTATACAGCTGCTATGAGTGAAACGATGTTCCAGAGGCCAAAGAGATGCACGCCATAATCAAACCACCTTCACTGAGGTGACTTGTACGATGCTAGAAGATGATGGTACCAAGGCTAACATACAGGGTGGTGACGGATGCCAGACAGATCTAACATTTTCACCGACCCTATTTGACAAGCTCCAGACAAAAATGTTTTTGGAACAGAACGTTTCGGTGCAACATTAAAGTTATTGCCATTGAAGTGAAGTTCACGTCACGTAACCCGCTTATAAAACTGCATTTCTGGAGAAGCATATGTCTGTGATTGGAGACCTATAAGGTCAGTAACTCGTAGCTCAAAACAGCTTGAATTCAACCAATGTATCTGCTTCGCGACCACGTCGACAGCATTCGCTACACTGACTTTGTGATGACTATTAGGTTCCTCAAGCCAACTCATTTTAGAGTTGACGAAGTAGGCTTGTATAAATTCCCATAGATCTGCTGATGATTTAAGTAACAACTAGCTAAGCTTCCTTATAAAGGACCAAAAGCTAGTTCGAAAGATGTATGATCCCGCTGTTGTCGTGCCCGTCTAGGATGACGTTGTTTGCAGAATAAGTGGCCCAGTAATGTTGGCAGCAAACGGTACCAGTGTAGATTTCACTAACGTCGTTAGATGTACGGTAATACCGTTAGCTAGCCAACAAGCTATAACGGTGCTACAACGTCACAAAATGTAGCTGCTGTCGCCCTCTCTGCCAACAACAGCGAACCAAACCTTCTTCAGGATTGTACAGACAATATTGCAACTAAGAAAACTGGAACTCGATTTACCAGCAAACTAGCAGTGACACCAACCAATGTGTCTTTTGGTCGCGATAAAACGTATTTTCGTGATCTAGCTAGACTAGCTAGCTACGTACTATGGTATGGAGTGGTCCTCCAATCGAAGCTTGTCTGTTCTGAGATCAAGAGCCAACTGATACCTTACCTCAAAAATTAATCCGAGAATAGTGATGACAGCGAACCAAACCTTCTTCCATCCAGAAGTCTGACATATTGATGAGTGTAAGGGGGGCATCGACTAGTGCCAGGTGTGTGTGAAACACATCATGGATGTGTATGTGTGTGTTTTGGATGCTGTTGTGTGTGGTGTTATTTTATTTATATCAGATAGTGTGTATTATTGTGTATGACACTATAGTTGTTTAAGTGTAAAATCAGAAACATCATTATTGTGTGTGTGTGTGTGTGTCCTTGCCCTTGGAGTATAGAGCAGGCTCAGAAGATCATATTTCACTTAACTCTGCCTTTAACTCATATCAGTAGTGTTCTGAGGAAGACACATCTGTCCCACACAGAGCTGTACACTGCATCAGGGAGGGTATGACAAGTTCAATTAGAAATGTGTGAACACATTAAAAAAAAACTAGAATTGTATGGTTTGAGAGACTGAAAATCTATTATTAATTCTCAACCTACATTTCATTAAGGTAATGCTGTGACATGATGAGAGAGCGTACAGACAGATAGATTACCAGATTATATGAAGACTAAATAATGAAGATTATCGATGTATTGGAACATCCTCACATGAACATCCCATAAATCATTCTTAGCGAAAATGTGAATATATTTGATATGGTCGTTAAGGCAACCCTATGGATCAAAGAGACTATGCAGGTCTTATGTATTTCTTCCGGGTTGGGTCTGCAGAGGAAGGTTAGTATGGGATGTGGCTCTGATCTCAACCGACAGCAGTCAACGCTCTCGCAGCCAGCCCCTACCGTTGTAAACGGCCGCACGGAGATCTCTTCTACCAAACAGCGCGGCACGGAATATCTCCTGGGCGACGCAGAGGGACAGCAAAATATATTTTCAATGGACGCCATCTCGTATGACATATTTTGACCCAATTACGCTGTCCCCTTCGCTGTCTCTCACTGTGGAAAATCATCACTATTCTCGGATTAATTTTTGAGGTAAGGTATCAATTGGCTCTTGATCTCAGAACAGACAAGCTTCGATTGGAGAACCACTCCATACCATAGTACGTAGCTAGCTACAGTAGTCTAGTTAGATCACGAAAATACGTTTTATCGCGACCAAAAGACACATTGGTTGGTGTCACTGCTAGTTTGCTGGTAAATCGAGTTCCAGTTTTCTTAGTTGCAATATTGTCTGTACAGTCCTGAAGAAGGTTTGGTTCGCTGTTGTTGGCAGAGAGGGCGACAGGAGCTACATTTTGTGACGTTGTAGCACCGTTATACTGTAGCTTGTTGGCTAGCTAACGGTATTACCGTACATCTAACGACGTTAGTGAAATCTACACTGGTACCATTTGCTGCCAACATTACTGGGCCACTTATTCTGCAAACAACGTCATCCTAGACGGGCACGACAACAGCGGGATCATATATCTTTCGAACTAGCTTTTGGTCCTTTACAAGGAAGCTTAGCTAGTTGTTACTTAAATCATCAGCAAATCTATGGGAATGTATACAAGCCTACTTCGTCAACTCTAAAATGAGTTGGCTTGAGGAACCTAATAGTCATCACAAAGTCAGTGTAGCGAATGCTGTCGACGTGGTCGCGAAGCAGATACATTGGTTGAATTCAAGCTGTCTTGAGCTACGAGTTACTGACCTTATAGGTCTCCAATCACAGAGATATGCTTCTCCAGAAATGCAGTTTTATAAGCGGGTTACGTGACGTGAACTTCACTTCAATGGCAATAACTTTAATGTTGCACCGAAACGTTCTGTTCCAAAAACATTTTTGTCTGGAGCTTGTCAAATAGGGTCGGTGTAAATGTTAGATCTGTCTGGCATCCGTCACCACCCTGTATGTTAGCCTTGGTACCATCATCGTCTAGCATCGTACAAGTCACCTCAGTGAAGGTGGTTTGATTATGGCGTGCATCTCTTTGGCCTCTGGAACATCATTTCACTCATAGCAGTTGTATACATAGTAAATGAGTGGGTCTGGCTGTTTGAGCCATATCCATAACTATAGTATGCATTACCACTCCAGGTCTGTCTTCCTTACCAGCCAGGGTTGATTACATCTTATGGAACTCAGTACAGAAGGGTCGTTTTACAGCACCTTTTTGATCAATGTGGAACCAGAGTGTGTGTGAGGGTAGATTGTGTCAGCTAGCTTGCACATGTGTGCGTGTGCTTGCGGTGCACATGCAATCTAGTCATATTGCTGTTATCACATATTTATCAGATACGATTATTCACTTAAAATAGATGCAAGGAAATCACACGTGTTACTCCTATAGAACTGATGAAGATGTAGGAATGTCATAGGAGAAAATTAAATGAATCTATCATGGGGAGTGAAAGGAGGGTGGAGTATTATTATTCCTCTGTGCCTGTGTGTGTGGCCTCTGGCTCAGATAATAGGATAAAATGGTTAGGGTTAGTGGTGCTGGAGGGAAGCAATCCAGTACTATCTGTATGGTCGGGCCCTGATACACACAGCTGCAGTGTGGCCAGAGGGCACAGATAGCTCTGAATACGTCCAGCAGTCAGCTGTACAGAGCAGTCTGCTGTACAGAGCAGTCTGCTGGACAGAGCAGTCTGCTGTACAGAGCAGTCTGCTGTACAGTGCAGTCTGCTGGACGTCTTCTGTGTCCTCTTGCCACACTGCAGCTGCACAGCAGAGAACACCGGAGAGAACGAGCACAATAGATAGTGAGAGATGGAAAGAGAGAGAAAGTGAGAGAGAGAAAGTGAGAAGAGTGAGAGTTGTTGCCTTTCAGCAACAGATGACATGTCTCCCTCCCCATCTCTAAGTGTGTGTGTGTGTGTATGAGTGTGTGTGTGAGTGTGTGAGTGAGTGTGTGAGTGTGTGAGTGAGTGTGTGAGTGAGTGTGTGAGTGAGTGAGTGAGTGTGTGAGTGTGTGAGTGAGTGTGTGAGTGAGTGTGTGAGTGAGTGAGTGAGTGAGTGAGTGAGTGTGAGTGAGTGAGTGAGTGTGTGAGTGTGTGTGTGAGTGAGTGAGTGAGTGTGTGAGTGAGTGTGTGAGTGTGTGAGTGAGTGTGTGAGTGAGTGTGTGAGTGAGTGTGTGAGTGAGTGAGCACAGAGGGCTGCCTTCAGCCTCTCCATTCTCTTGTTTGGATAGGTTAAGTCATGATTTGAATCGTCTCTCCGTCATCTTAGTAAGCAAGACGCTGTTCTAGACCGTGACAGTCCAGCATCGACAGGAAATGAATCATGTTCTTCCATCCCAGGCCGGAGAGGTCTGGGTGATGTGTTTCCTGTCCTGCTGCCTGTTGGAGTCCTCAGTCAGCAGATGTGCCCCTGGTTCTTCTGGAAGTGTGACAGTGTGTGTGTTTGTTTTTGTCTTGAGTTCAGGTTCAACTTGTGTGTTTTTTTTTGTTTCTGGGTCTGTGATGTGTGTTTTGTGCATTGTCTATGTGGTGTGTATGTGTGTGTGTGAGGGAGAGAGAGAGGGGTTGGGTTTTAGTGTGTCAGTTGTTTGGAGTTGCCCTGGAACAATAGCTGTATTCTGTCCTCGGTCTCAGGAGAGGCAGCAGTGCTCCCTGTGCCAGGTTAGGGTTAGGAGGCTTGGGTTAGGAGGCTTGGGTTTCCACAGCCACCTGGAGTCCAAAGCACAGGAATGTTATTGTTTCTTCTGCCCACAACCGGATCACTCACACTCACACACTGCACACACACTGTACACACACTGCACACACACTGCACACACACTGCACACACACTGTACACACACTGCACACACACTGTACACACACTGCACTCACACTGTACACACACTGTACACACACTGTACACATTTACATTTTACATTTAGTCATTTTGCAGACGCTCTTATCCAGAGCGACTTACAGTAAGTACAGGGACATTCCCCCCGAGGCAAGTAGGGTGAAGTGCCTTGCCCAAGGACACAACGTCATTTGGCACGGCGGGGAATCGATCCGGCAACCTTCTGATTACTAGCCCGACTCCCTCACCTCCCACCACCTGTACACACACTGCACACACACTGCACACACACTGTAAAACACTGCACAGGCCAGCAGACTGGGAAAGAGAGTTCACACCATGCTTCCTGGAAGCGCAGACATGTGTATCTCCTACTGTCCACAAACTGGCAGAGTAGCTGTGCCAACCTGCATGCCTGTGTTTACTCCCCCAGACCCAGCACCCAGGCCTGAGACACAGGGTCTTCTCAGGTTAGATGTGATTGGCTGGCACCATCAAGGATGGCACCATCAAGGATGGCATAGAGAAGTCATTAGAGACCTGTAATGACCAACCCTATCCCTGTAATGACTGGCTTGTATTTCCTTTTTACTGGGTTTGTACTGGTTTTACGGATGCTACCTTTTTTGGCTGCCGACCATTGATTCTTAGCGGTGTATTGTAGCTATCAAACGGCCCAAAAATATTTCTCATTTTTGCTCTCTCGGTCTTCACTTCCTCTGGTATGGCCACAGTTATGGGTTTCTTGTGATGTGCAGGCCAGCCAGACTCCTTCATCTGAGACACTCCGGATGTTACTGAGCAGTGATATCAGATAGCAGCGCTAGCTACCTCACAGAGAGGGAGGGAGGATTATGTAGGAGAGGAGGCAGTTAGGTGTCAGCACCGTGTTGTAGAGTTTATTAAGTGTCTGAAATTGTCCTCAACCTTATAGCCTAGTCCTCCACCTTTGGCCTAGTCCTTTTAGCCTAGTCCTCAACCTTATAGCCTAGTCTTCAACCTTATAGCCTAGATGTTATAGCTTAGTCTTCAACCTTATAGCCTAGTCCTTATAGCCTAGTCATCAACCTTATAGCCTAGTCCTTATAGCCTAGTCCTCAACCTTATAGCCTAGTCCTTATAGCCTAGTCCTTATAGCTTAGTCCTCAACCTTATAGCCAAGTCCTTATAGCCTAGTCCTCAACCTTATAGCCAAGTCCTTATAGCCTACTCTTCAACCTTATAGTCTAGTCCTCAACCTTATAGCCTAGATGTTATAGCTTAGTCCTCAATCTTATAGCCTAGTCCTTATAGCCTAGTCCTCAACCTTATAGCCTAGTCCTTATAGCCTAGTCCTCAACCTTATAGCCTAGTCCTCAACCTTATAGCCTAGTCCTTATAGCCTAGTCCTCAACCTTATAGCCTAGTCCTCAACCTTATAGCCAAGTCCTTATAGCCTAGTCCTCAACCTTATAGCCAAGTCCTTATAGCCTAGTCCTCAACCTTATAGCCAAGTCCTTATTGCCTAGTCTTCAACCTTATAGTCTAGTCCTCAACCTTGTAGCCTAGATGTTATAGCTTAGTCCTCAACCTTATAGCCTAGTCCTTATAGCCTAGTCCTCAACCTTATAGCCTAGTCCTCAACCTTATAGCCTAGTCCTCAACCTTATAGCCTAGGCCAGGGGTCTCCAACCCTGTTCCTGGAGAGCTAACTGCCTGTAGGTTTTTGGTCCAACACAAATAGGGAACTTTAGGGACACCTAATCTGTTGCCCCGCTTTAGCTCTGAAGCTCTGATTGGGCCGCCATGGGTCAGAGATAGCTAGCAGCACTAAGGAGGAGCAGGGCTACCAACTTTTCCAAAAACGTTGGCGTGAGATTTGGTAGCCCCCCCCCCCCCCTTCATTCCCCCCCAACGCGAGTTTACACGGCTGTTTGCTCGTCAATGTTGCTTCACTCGGTCAAGCAATGTTGCTTCACTCGGTCAACCTTCGCGTCCTCCGTTACTGTTTACAACGTTAGCTTGGCTACTTGTTTGGCGTTGTCTTTTCAGCATGAGATATACAAGGTGTGGCGTTAGAGCGTGAAAAATGGTTGAAATGCGTGTGTCACACGGCGAAACCGTGAGAGTTGGCAGCTCTCACGGAGTATGGCAAGTGGTGGCGACCCACGAGAGATGGAGGACCCGCCGGTCTCTTTAAAATCGCAAGTTTGGAAAACTTAGGTTTCCCATTCAGTTCCAGTAGTACAGGCGAGAGAGTGGTGAATAAGACAAGCACTGTGTGTCGGCGTTGTTCAGCAGTTGTGGGGTATGTGAGTGGAAATACTTCTAACATGCTAACACACATAACACATCTGGATAAGAGCGTGTGCTAAATGACAAAAAATAGCGGACGCCATCACCCAGGTGTGCCAATAACTGGAACGAGACCAAAAAACTGTCCAACTTCTCCTCCCTACAGTGCTTAACCAGCCGTTAGATACAAATAGGGCCAAAGAAATCACTGACGCAATTGGAATTTACATGTCATCTTCAATGCGCCCGCCCGTATTCACTCTTAGAGGAACCTGGTTTGTTTTGCTTTTCCCTCCGTTGTACCGAACTCGTACCGAACCGAGCAAGGCTCTCAACGACAAGCCATTCACGTCTCTCCAGTCACTTTCAGCAACATTATTATATTGTCACTTCAACCAGCTGTTGGCTGTGTTTAACCCGTCTACTCCCAGCGCTCCCTAATGTGTTCCTCCTCCAGCATCTACTCCAGCAGGAGATGTAGCACCCCCACAGGAACAACATGGTTTCCATGGTAACTGGCCCCCACACCCCCCGGCAGGCCCCCACTTCTGCTGTAGAGGAAATGGAATGTGTCCAGTTTCTGCTGACACATGGATTCTCACTCTCTCTCTCTCTCTCTCTCTCTCTCTCTCTCTCTCTCTCTCTCTCTCTCTCTCTCTCTCTCTCTCTCTCTCTCATACACCTGTATATTGAAGTTGTTGTCTATATTTAATTTCCAGTTCTCTGTGTGTTTGAGGGCATCTGTGTCAACAGATAATATGTGAAGGTGAACCATGTGTGTGTGTTGGCTGGTTTCCCTGCTGAGCTCGTTAAGTTGACATATTTGGGCGCAGACAGGATTTATAGGGATAACTGGGAGTAGCGATGTACTATTCTACTCTCACTCTTGATAGGGATAACTGGGAGTAGACATGTACTATTCTACTCTCACTCTTGATAGGGATAACTGGGAGTAGAGATGTACTATTCTACTCTAACTCTTGATAGGGATAACTGGGAGTAGAGATGTACTATTCTACTCTAACTCTTGATAGGGATAACTGGGAGTAGAGATGTACTATTCTACTCTCACTCTTGAGATCAGAGGATAGACGAGGCCTTCGCACACCAACACACACAGATGAAAATATGCAAAAAAAAAACTATATGTAGAGGGGGAGAAGGAGAGGTAAAAGAAAGAGAAAGCAGATGTTTGGGTAGACCATGATCCTGAATGAAAGCTCCACTGTGCTGTCTAGGTCTGTAATCAGAAGACATGTTCAACCAAGGAACACCCCCCAGCCCTGGGTAACCCTGACCCAAGAACACACCCCAGCCCTGGGTAACCCTGACCCAGGAACACCCCCCAGCCCTGGGTAACCCTGACCCAGGAACACACCCCAGCCCTGGGTAACCCTGACCCAGGAACACACCCCAGCCCTGGGTAACCCTGACCCAGGAACAGTCCTTCATGTAGGACTGGCTGCCTAGCTGGTTTAGAGTCATCCATCTCTGGATGTTATCTAGAACCCTGCCTCTGTTTGCTGCCGTACTAGCCTGGCTACCAGCTAAACTTAGCCCCCACCAATTTTTTTTGTGTCGGTCTGGAGTTGCTCGGTACGGGAAAAACTAATGCCCGAACAAGAGCTGTTCGAACCAATCCAATTGTCAGGGCGGGCTTTATAAAATGATGGACAGATGATCAACAGTAACGTAACCAACCACGTCACCAAAGAGCGCTTGGGTTGAATTTGTTTTCAACAAACAACATATTACGCTGCTCTGATTGGTTGTAGGTCTATCCAATTTAGCGAAGAGGCATTTTTTTCCGGGTTCGGTTGAAACACGCCCCATAGTCACAGCCCAACGGAGCGGTTTCAGACTCATATTCTGACTAGAATTATGAGTATGACAACGTCAGGCTACTGCCGTACAGCTTCCCCACCCAGTGTGTGGGGGTACTTTCTCTGAGAGAAGTTGTCTAACCCGGCTGTTACAGCAGATACAACATATCTACCCTCACTGCTGGTGGACTGCAGAACAACGGGGCCCATTGTGCTTGTGTGTCAGTGTGTGTCTGTGTGTCAGTGTGTGTCTGTGTTTTTTAAGCCATCAGAAATCCATTCTGTGTGCCACAAATGTCAGACTCGCTCTGTGTACGTTGTGTTTGGGAGGCGCAGAGGGCACGGTGTGTGTGTGCGTGCGTGGGTGTGTGTGCGTGCGTGCGTGTGCGTGTGTGTGCGTGCGTGCGTGTGTGTGCGTGCGTGCAGGCCTACTCGTAATCTGCTCCTTGCTCAGATGTGGGTCAGCAGCCTAAATTTGAGGGCAGAGAGAGAAAGGGGGGTCGGAGAGAGGGGGGGAGGTTGAGAGAGGGGTTAGCGTTAGGTAAAGGGAGAGGGAGAGGAGAACAGAAGAGGGAAGGAGGATGGGGTACATGGAGAAGGAGAGAAGAAAGGATATGAAGGAGGGAGAGAGGAGGGAGGACAGAGGGACAGTTGCTGTCACTGTGAACTGGCTGGAGATCCACAGTCTAACAACCTATTAGTCCATTCCGGGCTTAGTATGACACAGCAAGAATGTATTACAAGGGTTAGGGTTAACCCAACATTGATTGTGGCTGATTTAACCTAAAGGTCTATCCACACTAAAACTAGAAACTATAAAATTAATGGAAAAATGTGGATATTTGTTGTCAGTTACAGTTGTCACAGTGTGGGCGCTCCTTCAGTCAAGTCTTGGAGAGAGCTAGAATTAGAAATGACAACTTCCAGAACAATATTTATTGACTAGTCTTTAAATAAAAAGGGTACAAATAGGGGTCAGACAATCGTTTGTTATTGTGTGTGTGTGGAGCTTATGACATGGTGAGAAACAGCTAAATGAAATATTGATACTGTTCTAATGGATGGGTTGTGAAGTGTGTATCTTTCCCTCTGACGTATATATGTCTATGAGGCTGACTGTAGCATAGACATAATGTCTATGGACTGTGACGTATATATGTCTGTGAGGCTGACTGTAGGCCCTGATCCTGTTAGAGAAGGGGGACAGAGCACAGGGGAATATGGCAGCAGGAACAAGACTGTTCAGTGCCAGATGTCGGGGAGGGGGGGGGGGGGTTAGGACTGTGTATGCAGGATACAGACAGGGCGAGTGTGTGTGCGAGTGTGTGTGTTGTCATCAGTGTCATGGCGGTTCCAGTGTCTCTAGCAGCTTGCTTCCTCTGCTCCTCTCTCCGTAAACAGGAAGCACATTTCTCTCTCTGTCCATCTTTCTTATTGTCTCTGTCTCTCTCTCTCTTTATCTCTCTGAGGTCCCCCTTGTCCAATAGGAAGATGGTCATTATTACCAACATATTCCAGGGTCCACCCTCCAGGACAGAACATTGATCTCCCTCTCTCTCCCCTCTCTCTCCCCTCTCTCTCCCCTCTCTCTCCCCTCTCTCCCCTCTCTCTCCCCTCTCTCCCCCCTCTCTCTCCCCTCTCTCCCGTCTTTCTACCCTCTCTCTCCCCTCTCTCTCCCCTCTCTCCCCTCTCTCTCCTCTCTCTCCCCTCTCTCTCCCCTCTCTCCCCCCTCTCTCCCGTCTTTCTACCCTCTCTCTCCCCTCGCTCTCCCCTCTCTCTCCCCTCTCTCTCCCCTCTCTCCCCATCTCCAACCCTCCCTGTATTCCTCTTGCTGTTCCCGATCTCCCTGTTAGACCCCACAGGGAGCTTTCCCAAGATGCCTTGGCAGGATTACTGACTACTGCTCTCCCTCTTTTCTCTCCATCTCTCCCTCTCCATGTTTCTCCTGTGTGTGTGTGTATATATGGTGTGTGTGAGTGTGTGTATGGTGTGTGGGAGAGGCTAGGGTTACTAACACTAACCCTCTAGCTACATACTAGCTCCATATATGCTGTGACATTGTGGTGACTTCCTCATGGGCAGACAGCTGCCTGAGGCACTCCCTCTTGATTCCATGTATCGCTCTCCTGCTTCCTTCTCTCTATTCTCTCTCTCTATTCCTGCTTCCTTCTCTCTATTCTCTCTCTCTATTCCTGCTTTCTTCTCTCTTGCTCTTTCTCACATTCTATCTCTGTCTCCCTCTGGCTAATTGTGTAAAGAGTCCAGTTTGGTATACGTGTTAACCTCTCCCCACCCTCCTCACTTTTATCCAGACTGAATGGAAACCGGCCTATGTGAGGGAGGGATGGAGTGATGGGGGAGGAGAATGGGGAGGGGAGGGTGTGTGTGCTGCTGTGGGAATTCTTTGTTGAGTAGGCAGAAAGTGAGAGGAAAGGAGGCAGAGAAGGATGGATGGAGAGAGTTGGAGGGGGAGAGAGAGGGGTGGCGGAATGGAGAGAGGGATGGGTGGAAGGAGGGAGGGAGCTATGGGTTGAGAGAGGGAGGTAGGAAGTGCTGTCATGGAGACAGAGTGATGTCACAGGGTGAAGGGATGTGTTTGACTCAAACACAGTGAACACACAGCTAAGGTCAGTAAACATTGCCGTGGTTTGGTTTTCGCTCTAATCTTTTTGCCTTCAGTTCAGCTTGGTGCTCATGGCCTAACCCTAACCCTTACCTCTGTGTGTTACTCTGATCCTCATCCCCATGTTAGGGTTCTGTCAGTATGTCATCACTGTGTTGCCGGTCCGCTGGGCTGGGCTGACTGGGCTAGGGTCACCATGCCTGTCTCCATCCATGAGTTGCAATATGTCTGGTTTGTCCCAATGAGTGTGTGTGTGTGTGTGTTGCATGATACAGATCTGTGTCTGTCTCATAGTATAGATCTTCATAGATAGATGTCATACTATAAATCTTCTCTCGCTTGTACTCTTGGGTTAGTATCCTCTGAAACTGTAATTTCTCTCAATACCTAGTGTGTGTGTGTGTGCGTGTGTAGCCATCCCAGTGAGGCTCCTGCATTGCTGCATGGTCTACTACATTACTACATAGTAGCCATGGTGACGCCAGGGATACATACTGCCAGTGTTCTGTTTTTGTTTCTAACTCACACACATTCACACACACATACATACACACACACACATACACACATACATACACACATTCACACACACACATTCACACACATATACATACATACACACACACACACATACACACACAGGCTGGCAGGCTAAAGCCTCTCTATAACAGACTGATGTATTGGCAGTAAGCAACTCACACATACACATATTGACTCTCTGTTGGATTTTTCAGAAGCCGCTGATTAATCCTCTAAAATGAGCAGTGTTGAGAATCTCTGAAGTCGTCTGTCTCTCTCCCTCCCTTGCTGTCCATTTCCTCTATCCCTCTTCCTATAGATAGATGGACAGATGGATAGATGGACAGATGGATAGATGGACAGACAGACGGATAGCTAAATAGGTAGGTCATATTTTCCCTGAACATAGGGTGTTGTTTAGTCTTGTATTTGTCTGCTCCCCAACTCTGAAAGACGTTGAATGACGCGTTTCCTGTCAGAAAGGGAAGTGGACCAGTGTGTGCATGGTAACCTGTGTAGTGACACTGGCGTGTGTGTACGTTTGTGTGTGTGTGTGTCAGGGTTGTTCAGGAAGTGGGTGTGTGTCAGGGTTGCTCAGGAAGTGTGTGTGGGCCTGTAGTGACACAGCGTTCCTCCTCTCTTCTTTCCCTCCGTGGTCAGGTGTTGGCTCGCTGGCTCGTAGAGAGAGAGAGAGAGAGAGAGAGACAGAGACAGAGACAGAGACAGAGACAGAGACAGAGACAGAGACAGAGACAGAGACAGAGACAGACAACTACTGGTATTGTGTCTCATGGTGTTGGGATTCACAACTACAGAAGGCATCTCTTTCTAACTTCCTGTTACTATCGGTAACAGTAGTAATACCGTTAAAACCTTAAGGATACCCATCCCTGGTGTGTGGCTAGTGGGGTAGGAAAGAGTCAGTGGAGGATCATCCTCTTCAGTGACATTTCTTAAAATGATAAATTTTGACATAACATAACATTTTGAAAAGTTACACATTATAGATAAAACAATACTAAATATATTAATATGTCACCGATACATTTATAAAAAATACAAAATATTGACCTGAAGGTCTTCGGTAAGTCAACAACACTGTCTGTGACAGAACCATGGTACATCCTGAGGGTTAGGGTAAGAGGGTTACGGTTACAGCTAGCCTCCATCCTCCTCTGGCTGCATTGACTTCAATACAAAACCTAGCGGCTGGTGGGCCGAACCACCCGTCCATAGACATGCATGGTAAATAATACTACTTCCGGAGGACGTCCTCCCACCAATCAAAGCTTCTGCAGTTTTACATTTAGTCGTTTAGCAGACACTCTTATCCAGAGCGACTTAAAGTAAGTACAGTGACATTCCAAAGAGCATTATTGGGGGTGAAAGACTTTGTGACATTTGTTGTTTAATAGCGACTGAGAGAGGAATAGCTGAGCATTTTAGTAATATTATTCAATTAAAATGAGGTATTCGGTGTTACAAGAGACTTTTGTATTTGCGATTGGTGTTCTGTGACTGAATTAAATTTGCGTTGCCATCATCATTAGCTGCGTGTGCAAGACCAAGCCCTTTTCTCCTCCACCATGACTAACCCTACCGAAAATGTGGATTTTCAAATGAACAATCCTTTTAGTTTCTGGGCTACACGGAATAAGTGAGAATGTTAGACTATAAGTGTTATAAGTATGAATGATCGAGGAGTACTGTACTGCGACCTTAGGAACATTGGGAACAGCAGGTAGCTTATAAATGCCGACATAAGATTCAAGCTTCTGGGGGAAAACCGCATTGACCTAATTTGCCTACCTGGTGATTAATAGAGAGCTATTGGCCGGGTTTCCCACATTCGTTAAGAAGCTCTTAACGCTAAGAGTGTCATAAGAATATTCTAAGGGCGCTCTAGAACGCTCTTAGAACGTTCTTAAGAAGATCTTAGCGTTAAGAGCTTCTTAACGAATCTGGGAAACCCGGCCATTATCTGTATCTTGTTTTTCCTTTTTATAAACAGAGGGTTTTGTTGTGTAAAATTTTCCAGAAAACGTCTCCCTTTTGGCATACAGCTTTGTGCGCCGTTTATTCAAGTAGGCCTGCAAAGACTAACCCTTTTGAACAGAAAACTTAGCAGGGTCCGGAGCGTTTTTTGTCTGGAGCCCTGAATAGTGTGTGTGTTTGTATACTAGTGTGTGTGTGTGTGTGTGTGTTCTAGGGTGGATGTTTGATGTGTACTAGGGTGGATGTTTACTAGGGTGGATGTATACTAGGGTGTGTGTATCTTTGTACAGACTGTAGACTAAGGCCAAATACTCCCCCTTAGTCCTTACCCTTAACCCCTTGCCCTTAGTTTACCCCTAGCCCATGGCCCTCGAAACTGAGGGGTTAGGGTTACCTATCCCTAAGAAATGGGACGCCACTTGGTTATGGGTACGTCATCTAGCACGTATCGATATCTCCAAAGCAAGTAGTGTTATGCACTGATATCAAACGAAATTTGCTGCTAAATGAGTTTACTTAAAACTGTAGACATGCTAGTCAGAGAAATGCGGGACTGTTGTGCAATTCAGCACTGTAACATTAGCGTACCAAACTAGCGAATTTTAGAAACGTTTCAATTAGGAAAATGGTTGCAAATATACATGTACAGGACTGTGTATACCACAAAACAAGACTGTAATAATTTTTTTATCGATTAATAAAGCCGAAAATATTACATTTTTCGTACTCTCTGGATGATCTGGCCGCCATTGTTGCCGGTCGCACAGTATTCACATAGCCCTAGGTTTCAAGTAATCTCCCGATTTTACTTGGTTTTAAGGGGTGTATATCCCTTAGTCTTAGCCCTACCCCTAGCTCAAAAAGAGTATTGGGACACCTCTAGCTCTCACGGGAACGCGCAAAACTAAGGGGGAGGGGTAAGGGGTAAGGGGGAGTATTGGGATTCGGCCTAAACCTTTTATCTATTTCCAGGGAAAATGTTTGATTGACAGACGAAGGAGGAAGTGGGATCTCTAAAGCTCCTCCCCCTGCTGGTGGAGCCCCTGCACATCTGGATCGGAGACCCCTTTTCTCTGCTAAACAGGTACCACATCTCTGCTGCAACTTGGGACTTGTAGTCCTAAGCACTCATGGCTCACTGACAGACTTATAGTCCTATGGTGGACATGTAGGCTAACTCATGTTGAAGCACCTGTCGAGTATTGACCTGTGGGCACAGGCCTAATTGGCAGAGATGTGTTGGTAACTGAGTTTGGTCGATGTGTGTGTGTGTGAGAGTATTTGTGTGTAATTAGTTTGATGTCATTCATTCCATTAGAGTGGCTGAGTGACCTGATGGCCTCTCTGGTGTCTGCATGACGCACTGTGTGTCCATGTGTACGTGCGTGTGTACGTGCGTGTGTATGTGCGTGTGCATGTGTGGTTATGCATTTTGCCAAAGCCCTGAGAGACACACTGTGGCCCAATTAGGAGTTGTTAAAAGAGCAATTATACTGGCGTCATGGAGACTGGGGGGAGCGGGAAGAAAAATAAGCTTTATAAGGGCTGAATGTGTGTGTTTATGGCCTGGTCTGTGTGTGTGTGTGGCCTGGTCTGTGTGTGTGTGTGGCCTGGTCTGTGTGTGTGTGGCCTGGTCTGTGTGTGTGTGTGGCCTGGTCTGTGTGTGTGTGTGTGTGGCCTGGTCTGTGTGTTGGTGGCCTGGTCTGTGTGTGTGTGTGTGTGTGTGGCCTGGTCTGTGTGTGTGTGTGGCCTGGTCTGTGTGTGTGTGTGGCCTGGTCTGTGTGTGTGTGGCCTGGTCTGTGTGTGTGTGTGTGGCCTGGTCTGTGTGTGTGTGGCCTGGTCTGTGTGTGTGTGTGGCCTGGTCTGTGTGTGTGTGGCCTGGTCTGTGTGTGTGTGTGTGGCCTGGTCTGTGTGTGTGTGTGTGGCCTGGTCTGTGTGAGTCTGCGGGTCCCCCCCCACTACATTGGTTTGGCATTGGGTTATGATTGGATATTATATATTGATTTGGGGCTAAAATGCCAGAGTGATTGAAGTGTTTCATTCCTCTATGAACTGGCCCAGCAAGTCTCTACAGTGCGAGTATTTCACTCGCTTTTGCGCCTAAAAATAGGTATGTGCGAACTTGAAAAATAATTTACGAGCACAGTGCGCTTAACTTCCTGCAAATGAGAGCGACGATTCGCAACCAATGGGCCAGAGCCATATAAAAAGAGAGTGACGACACTCTTTGATATCGCCAACACGTGATCACTTGGTTCAAGTAGCTCGCAAAATAAACACTGCTGGCAACCTGTTTGAATGGTTTTTGACGGGACAGATAGCAGCACCATCTCGATTTACTGACATTTTCGGTATATTAACACATTTACATTTATGCATTTAGCAGAGTCTTTTATCCAAAGCGACTTCCAAGAGAGAGCTTTACAAAAGAGCATAGGTCACTGATCATAACAACGAGGTAGTCCCAAACATTGCAAGCTGCCAAAACATGAAGCTAAAAACTAAGTGCCAAAAGGGAAGACCCATAAGAGCATGCAGGTATATTAACACATAATATCAATTGGTTACTGGTGTGTTGTATATGTCTGATACTTTATGTATTACATTAACTTATAACACTAGGCAGCACTATTGTCAAGCAGAGCTAGAAATGGCTATGCTAGCTACCATACTGTAGCTCACACCAGCTTAATTTAAGACAAGAAAGGAGTTTGGTAAATAGAACAGAATATACAAGGCAACCAATTGCATTCAATAAAACATTTTATTATACAATATGTCCAGTGAGAGGGTCTTTTGTTTTTGGTGAGTGGAACTGAAATTCTTGCCGAGCGTCGACAGCTAGCTAGACGATAGGGGACCCCTTAATCTGCAATTCATTGTTGCTAGCTCTAATCAGATGTACTAACGAGGCTAATAAGAGAAGACTTACTTTGTACGCCAACCAACACCAATAACTCGAAATAATTTGACAGACTTTAAACCAACGGACTTCTGGTTATGATACACTTGCTCTCAAGCTACAGTCTGCTAAATCCATAAATGTACAGTAAAGTGTAGGGCTGTCCCCACTCAGTCGATTAGTCGATTTTCTGGTCAATATGCTCTTGGTCGACTAAGATTTTTTCAGTCAAGCTGCCGTATGGCAGTGTGAGATCGATTTACATTTACAAAGTACCGGGTGACTCGAAAAACGTTGAATGCAAACTCTGCCAACAACGGTTTATTTTTCATAGTTCGACGTCGAATAGGATGTAGCCTACCACCTGAAAAACGCAAGTTGGCCCTTACAAAAAAGTTTATTTTGTAAGTATACTTAGTATAAAAGGTATACTATTATCATGTTACTTAAAGTGTACTAACAGTGTACTTATTTATATAGTATTTTTGTACTAAGTAAACTGAATTGGCCCACTTTTTAGGTCATTTAGTACACTTTAAAGTACACTTATAGTGTATTTCAAGGTTTACTTTTGAATACTGTAAAGTAGTCTGTATAGTGCACTTTCAGTTCATCAAGTATACTTCCCAAGGTACTTCAAAGTATACTTTGGAATACTCTAAAGTAACCTGTGTAGTGCACTTTCAGTTAATGAAGTATACTTCCTAAAGAGCCTCAAAGTATACTTTGCAATACTTTCAAGTGCACTTTCAATTAATGTAAGTACCTCAAGAACTAAATGTAATAAATTGAATTTTACTATGATTTACTATTAAATAAAAATGCTTATGGACGGTTATGCTTAAGCATAACCGTTTCATGACTCCAGCTCCTCTCATGAAACGTAACAGTCATTTTAACTCATGGTTACAATGGTAAACCATCACAACAATGACAATTACCTCGCAACAAAACACTACATTCTAAGCAGACACATTTAAAAAACGAAATTCATGAAGTTACATTTGTATTTCAAACAAACGGCAAACTTATCAGCACATTTTTACACTATTTACCGCCTTGCATCATGGGAATTGACTAGCCAATGAGCCACACTATCTTCATTATTTCGCGTCGTTATTTCGTTCTTCAGTCAGTTTGACAGTATAACCTTCAAATTCTCAAGTAGCTTTTTCGTTTTTTTCCCAATAATACTCCAATTGATAATATATATATAAGAGGATAGGGCTTCAGAATGTTTTGGCAGTAATTAAGGTTACAGCTTCAGTAACAAAAAAAGATTCAATGTGCAATGCATACATTTTCATAGACATGAATAATTAGAATGAGATGGATCTAAAAAATGTAACCTATAATGTACTTCAAAATTATTTTGACTGCTTAACTATTTTCTAAGCATACTTCTTAAACGTATATTATAAGTGAACTAAAAGTGTTCTATCCATATTTTAGTATACTTATAGTATACTTTAATATACTTCTTTTTTGTAAGGGGGCCTAGCCCTTCTTCGCTCATGCTAACGCACTGGGTTGAAAAATGAATATGCCTATTATAAGAATCACGTCCAAATCGAATGACATTATCTTCTCCGGCCATGACAACAAAATCTTTCTCTGTTGCACCGTTCCCCACTCAGCTTCTACATAAGTTCGCATGCTGCAAGTTTTCAGGCAGTGATAAGCGCGCTCTGATGATTCGCATGTTAAACAAACAATATTTTGTATTTGTAGTACCTTGTAAGAGATACTGAATACCATCGGCATTCGGTCACAACAGGACTGGTGATACGGGTCTTATTATTAGTAGGCTATGAGCCGCTGAATCTGCAATGTCCAGCAGCCATTGAGTCAGATCGGGAAAATGTTTGTATGTTTTTTTTTTTTCGGAAAAAAAGTGTTTCAAATTTCGATTAATCGATTTTCAGACGTTTTAGTCGAGTCTTGGTCGACCAAAGAAAATATTAGTAGGGGACAGCCCTGGTAAAGTGTTTCTTACGTTACATACTAGACCTACAGTTTAGCTCTAACTGCATTTAGAATCTAACAAGCTATATCTTAGGATAAACTTTAAGTAAACTGGCTATATAAAATATTACTAATGACAATTGATAAGAGGTCCACAAATGTGTTGAAATATGAAAAAAATGCAGTAATTTGATCAAAATACCGGCTAACTTGTTTCGTAAAAGACAACATGAATGGGGTTGAACGTTGGAAAATACAATGTTTGGAACTATAGGTCGCGTATGACACGATTTACTTCCGCATTCTTCGATTACAGTGGAAGTCTATGGAAGTGTCCGAACTGTCTTTTTAAATGGCTATGGGTCTACCTAGCTTTGACTACAGTGGCGATTTTAGACCCTTTTAGGGGTGCTCAAGCAATGTTATCTCAGCACCCCGAAAAATAATAATAACAAAATAAAAATTATTATTGTTTATTATAATTTGATGCTGGTACTTCATGAAGAAAGGGACATCCTTAGTTTTTTCATTCATTCAATATTTTTCATAATAATACATAAATGTATTAATGGTTATCCAGTGAAATTAGGGATTTATATTAGCAAGGGGGTTTAGCACTTTTGCAAAGGCACTGTATTCCTGTCACATCTCATTGGGGGCTGAGCACTCCTAAAGGTCTGATCCTAGAATCGCCCGTTTGACTACCAAGCCTTTTAATCCGTGGCGTGCTTTAATATACATCTATAATGTCCCAGTATTTTAAGAAAATATTATAAACCATATACATGTTTCTTAAAGTAGCCTATTTGTTTTAGTTCTATCAGAGTGAAAGTTGTTAGTTGTCTAACAGCATTAACTGTTAAGTTATGTTTAATAAACAAATACAATAAAATAAAATAAACACTGTGCTCCTAAATGTCTTTGTGTGCTCTTAAATTATTTCATTTAGGAGCACATGTACTCCTTGGGGAAAACATTAGCGTAGCGCCCTGCCCAGGCGTTGTATTGGTCATCCATCTACTTTAAGGCTCTTTCAGCGTCTGTGGGCATTTTTTCTCATGCGTTCTTTTACTCAGTGACTCAACAGAAACACACACTCTCTCTCTCTCCCTCCCTCATTCTCTCATTCTCTCTCTGTCCCTCTCTCTCTCTCTCTCTCTCTCTCTCTCTCTCTCTCTCTCTCTCTGTCTTCATAGAGAGAGGACACACACCCTGTTTCCCTTCAAACTACATAGAGGCTGGTGTGTGTGTGTGTTTGTGTGTGACTTCAGCTCCTTGGCCTTGACGTCTTCCTGTAAAACTTGTTGAGCCTATTCTAGGTCTAGTGACACACACATGCTGTGCTTTGATGTTGGTGTTGTGGCAAAGTTATGTTTTATAGCTCATCAGACTGAATATCTGGCAGGTAATATGAGGTGTTACAAAGCCATTTCCGCACAAACACACACCCACACGCAGACACACACACACCCACACACACACACTCACACACAGACACTCTCACAGGCAGAGTCAGAAGGGAGGTTCCACTCTATAAATTGTAAAACTCTTGTTTCTCTCCGTCTCTAAGCAGTTCTGCCAAGTGGTTGGGCAATCTCTCTATAGAGAGGGATAAAGTCTGTAGAGGAGGATAGGACATAGAGAGGGGGAGCTGGAGGGAGGGGGAGATGGAGAGAGGGAGGGAGGGGGAGAGGGAGGGAGGGAAGGAGGGGGAGAGGGAGGGAGGAAAGGAGGGGGAGAGGGAGGGAGGGAAGGAGGGAGGGAAGGAGGGATGGAAGGAGGGAGGAAGGGAGGGAGAAGAGCGATGTGAAGGGGGAGTTGTGTTCTCGGAGGGAGGTAGTGATGGCAACCGCTCTTGAAAGGAGAGGACGTCACTAAAAGAGAGGGGGGAGGGGAGTGTTCACAGGGAGATTAAAGAAGGTATGGAAGAGTGAGTGGTAAAGGCACAGATAAAATAGTGTTTCTGTGCTGTGTCAGCTTGTTTTTAAACAGACTTAAGTCACAGCATAAAGTTAACACAGCTCCCACTAACAGTGAAATTGAGACACGGAATAAATTAAACACGCAAACACACACACACGCAGAGAGAGAGCCTGAAGCTGGCGTGAGTGGAGAGAGCTCCTGGGTGTCCTCTGCCATGCCTGATTAGAAATGCAGTGTGCAGAGCAGGAAAGCTGAGAGACGCGTGTGTGTGTGTGTACACGTACACGCATGTACATCGACTCTTTGTGCTGTCTCCTCAGTTAAAATCCCTCTCATCTCACATCACCCAGAGAAACCTTCTGATGACCATATGAACAGAAGAGTATGTGTGTGATCATGTGTGTGTTCAAGTTCAAGTCTTTTATTGTCAGGTACACAGAACAACACAAGGTTAGACTGGGCACTGAAATTCTTAGGACAAGACAACGCAAGCACCTGGCATAACATAACATATAAGTACACGGAACACAATTTACATCAATGCTGAGCTTAAATAAGTGAAACTTCCTACATATACAGATAGCAATAAATATCGACTATACTAACCCTAATACTAAAACTTCCTAAATTACAGATAGCAATAGATAGTACACTATACTAACCCTAAATGCACAAGAAACCTGTTCCAACCCTATAACCTATTTTAACCTAAGTGGAGTACAGTACAATAGTGCCACGTCAATGACCATACAGGAGCCTGTTGGCGAGGTACAGTAGTGCAAGTTACTGATAGAGAAACCAGTAGCTGAAAGTGACAGTGTATAAGTGACTAGTGTGCAGAAAAACAATGTCCATATCAGTGTCCATTCAGAAGCCTGATGGCCCTTGGGTAGAAACTGTTGTCCAGTCTGCGTGTGCGCGACCGGATGCTGCGGTAACGCCTGCCAGAAGGCAACGGGGTAAAGAGACTGAAGGATGGGTGGGAACAGTCTCTTAGAATCCTGCCGGCTTTCCTTAGGCAACGTGTGTGGTAGGTGTCCTGTAGGGCTGGGAGCTTCCTGCCGATGATGAACTCAGCAGAACGGACCACACTTCGTAGGGCCTTGCGGTCCCGGTCTATGCAGCTCCCATACCACACTGTAATACAACCAGTCAGAATGCTCTCTATAGTGCATCTGTAAAAGTTAGTGAGGATGACTGAGTCCATACCAAACTTCTTCAGTCTCCTCAGGAAGAAGAGGCGCTTACTGGCCGCTTTGACCACCTTGTCCGTGTGAACAGACCAGGTGAGGTCATTGCTGATGTTCACCCCGAGGAACTTGAAGCAGCTGACGTGTGTGTGAGTGTGTGTGTGTGTTAGGGCTGGGTGATATATTTTTTTATCGATGTAATGACTTTCCTCAATAAAGATATCGTAACATTAATACATTTTCAATAATGTCGATAGAGAATAAATAGGAACAGCAGTCCTTTTAATTTCTGTGATGCAGCAGGATGTTGCAGAGAAATGGTAGCCTACGCTCACTAAAATATACTGACTGAGCACCTCGAGTGGAGTAGCTAATGTTAACCGCGGAAAATGAGTCTTATTGTCAAAAAAAGTGGCAGCGAATAACCATGGCGAGGGAGCAACTTCCAATGAAGAAATTATTGATAAAAAGGGTTTGTCTTCTTCAGTTATTTGGAAGTGGTTTGGCTTTTTGAAATCCAAGATAGAGCAGAGCAATGTTCGGTGCAAATTGTGTAGTAAACAAACAGGTGTCTACCAAGTCTGGTAATACGACAAACCTTTTTTACCACCTGAAGCAGAATCACTTGTTGGAACATGCAGAAAGTGTGAGTTTGCGCCAAGGTATTGATAAAAGTTCAAGTCAAGTATTTTATTTGTCAGGTACACAGAACAACACAAGGTTAGACTGGGCACTGAAAAAGCAAGTTACTTGACCCCAGGTACGTGCTCCCTGGCCGCAAACATTTCTCTCACACTGCTCTGCCTAAACGTTATGCCGAGTGTAGGGAAAAAGTTGAGGAAGAGACTTATTTTGCTACTACTACGGATCTGTGGTCTATCGTCTTAATTATTGTTATCGAATGGAAATATAAATATCTATCGTGATAATTTTTTACCCATATCGCCCAGCCCTAGTGTGTGTGTGTGAGCATGTGTGTGATGTTTGTGGTTAGGTAGCACCAGTCAGGTTACCATGTGGAGGTCAAGTAAGGTCTGTCACATACAGTTGAGTCAGAGAGAGTGGGGGGGAGAGGGAGTCAGAAAGAGAAGGAGAAGAGGAAATCAGAATATAGTAGTAAGATAGAAACTGAGAGAGAGAAAGGTAGAGGGGAGAGAGGAGGGGGAAGAGGAAGGGGGAGAGGAAGGGGGAGAGGAGGGGGGAGAGGAAGGGGGAGAGGAAGGGGGAGAGGAGGGGGGAGAGGAGGGGGGAGCTCTCTGCCCACGCTCCTACACCAACCTGACAAGAACAGGCAGCACAGAGAGAACACAGAGAACACAGGTGTGAGCAACACTCCATCTCAAACACACACACACACACACACACAGACTCACACACACTCTCTGACACACAGACTCTCACAGGACCCAGGGTTACTGGAACAATGCTCCAACATATGGGAGACAATATCAATCACTTTATACTCCTGTGGTTTCTCTACTGTTTTTGTTAACCTCATTTAGAATCTGCACACAAAAACAAAGTGATTCTTTCAGTCATTGTGACAGGGTTTTGCGCAGTGTGTGTGTGTGCGCGCGTGAGTGCACGTGAGTGTGCGTGCGGAGACTCAAAAGAAGAGAAGCTTAATCTTCCTTCATACAGTCAATCACACCTGGACAGACCTGGACAGATCTCCCACTTGGTCCCCAGTCTCTGCAGGGGACATGAGAGAGAAGGTGATCGAGCGAGAGAGGAGAGGGAACACTCAGTCTCTCCCCCCCTCTCCTCCCTTTACTACCCATCTCCTCACCAACTAACTGGGGGGGAGGGGAGGGTGGTGTTTAACATCACACCTACTCCCCAATAAAGTTTCCCCTAGATTAGGTAAACCTGCTCCTCCTTAGTCCTGACACTCAACAGCCATGTTGTCAACAGTTGTCCTCCTCCAAGACACATCTCTCCTCCTCCTCTGAGACACATCTCTCCTCCTCCTCCAAGACACATCTCTCCTCCTCCTCCTCCAAGACACATCTCTCCTCCTCCTCCTCCTCCAAGACACATCTCTCCTCCTCCTCCTCAGAGACACATTCCTCCTCCTCCAAGACACATCTCTCCTCCTCCTCCTCCTCTGAGACACATCTCTCCTCCTCCTCCGAGACATATCTCTCCTCCTCCTCCTCCGAGACACATCTCTCCTCCTCCTGCGAGACACATTCCTCCTCCTCCGAGACACATCTCTCCTCCTCCTCCTCCTCCGAGACACATCTCTCCTCCTCCTCCTCCAAGACACATCTCTCCTCCTCCTCCTCCAAGACACATCTCTCATCCTCCTCCTCCTCCTCCGAGACACATCTCTCCTCCTCCTCCTCCTCCAAGACACATCTCTCCTCCTCCTCCCAGACACATTCCTCCTCCTCCGAGACACATCTCTCCTCCTCCTCCGAGACACATCTCTCCTCCTCCTCCTCCAAGAGGAGGGAGGAGGGGCAGGGGAGAGTGAGTGAGTGAGAAAG
This sequence comes from Hypomesus transpacificus, assembly GCF_021917145.1. NCBI lineage: Eukaryota > Metazoa > Chordata > Actinopteri > Osmeriformes > Osmeridae > Hypomesus > Hypomesus transpacificus. The sequence goes on along the minus strand of NW_025813696.1, from coordinate 791,466 downwards.
GGAAAGCAGAGGGAGAGGGGTGTAGAGGAATTCTAATGTGGTTGTGTCTGACTCTGTCTGCCTGCCAAAGAAAAGCAATTACTACCACACCTCTCTCTGTGTGTTCTGTCTCTCTCTCTCTACCACAGCTCCCCCACCTCTCTGTCTGAGTGTTCTATCTGTCTCTCTACCACAGCTCCCCCACCTCCCTCTCTGTGTTCTGTCTGTCTCTCTCTACCACAGCTCCCCCACCTCTCTCTCTGTGTTCTGTCTGTCTCTCTCTACCACAGCTCCCCCACTTCTCTCTCTGTGTTCTGTCTGTCTCTCTCTACCACAGCTCCCCCACCTCTCTCTGAGTGTTCTGTCTGTCTCTCTCTACCACAGCTCCCCCACCTCTCTCTCTGAGTGTTCGGTCTGTCTCTTTACCACAGCTCCCCCACCTCTCTCTCTGTGTTCTGTGTGTCTCTCTCTACCACAGCTCCCCCACCTCTCTCTCTGTGTTCTGTCTCTCTTACCTCCCTCACTATATATTTATCTGTCAACAGATAACTCAACCCTCCATCTCTCTTTCTTTTCTCTGTGTGAATAACATACTGAAACCTCACTTGCACACCAAACAAGAGGACAGTGGGAGTATGAATGATTGTGTGTATCTGTGTTTGTGTTTTGGGTGTGTTAATCCCCAGAGTCACATGATACAGAGAGACTTGCACACACTCTTCTTGGACTGTTCAGATTTATTAAGGTGACCTCTAGAGAAGGCATCTGATAAGAAATGAAACAAACAGATAAGGGGACAGAAAGATAGAAACAGACCAGATGCGAGAGAGAGAGAGCAAGAGAGAGAGCAAGAGAGAGAGCAAGAGAGACAGAGAGAGAGAGAGACAGAGAGAGAGAGAGAGAGAGAGAGAGAGAGAGAGAGCAAGAGAAAGAGAGAGAGAGAGAGAGAGGGGGGGGGGGGAAACTCAGAGATCTCCGCTGAGTTGCAGTAAAGCTTGTATTTTTTTGCACTATTGCACAGTACTCCACTTAGGTTAGAATAGGTTATAGGGTTGAAACAGGTTTTTTGTGCATTAGGGTTAGTATAGCGTACTATTTATTGTTATCTGTAATTTAGGATAGGTGCTTGCGTTGTCTTGTCTTAAGAATTTCAGTGCCCAGTCTAACCATAGGTTGTTCTGTGCACCTGACAAATAAAAGACTTGAACTTGAACTAATTGTGTTTTGAAGCTTTAGAATTTACAGACAACTCAAGATCACGCTTCAGAATTCAGCTTTGCTATTCAGTTACAAGAGTAATGGATTGCTTCTTTGTGTTTGGCTTATCTTAATGCTGTCTCTTCCCCCGTGTGTGTGTGTGTGTGTGTGTGTGCAGCATGCGGAGGTTTGCCTACTGTAAGGTGGTCCTGGCCACATCACTGGTGTGGGTGATGCTGGACATGTTCATCCTGCTCTACTTCAGCGAGTGTAACAAGTGTGACGACAAGAAGGAGAGAGGACTGCCAGGGAGGGACGGTGAGTACACACACACACACACTCTCACACTCACACACACACACACACATGCACAGTCACACACACACTCTCACACACACAATGTTGTGTGTATAGACATACACCCCAACACACACAAATACCCCCCCCCCCACACACACACACACACACACACACAGTATCCTACAAACACTTGCACACACTTCTTCCTCATCTGACATGTATGTGTGTGTGTCAGATGTGCTGGCGAGGCCTCGGGATGGGCCTGGTGAAGGGGGAAAGCCGGTGGTGATACCCAAGGAGAACCAGGAGAAGATGAAGGAGATGTTCAAGATCAACCAGTTCAACCTCATGGCCTCTGAGATGATTGCTCTCAACAGGTCCCTACCAGACGTCCGTCTGGAGGGGTGAGTCTCCCGCCAAACCTCAATAATCTATCTCTTATATCCCACTACAGATCACTGAGTCAGCAGCTAGCTAGACCTCAATAATACATCACTCATATCTAAGTCTAGATCACAGAGACAGATTCTCCAGATCTAGATATCTAGTATCTTTCATATTGCATGGTAGATGAGTCTGTAGCTAGACCTCACCCAACACAAAATGGTGGGAGGACAGAGGTATCAGTAACAGGAAAGGTAGCTCCTGCACCACCTCCTAATCCCTCCTCCCCTCCCTGTATCCATCGAATACCAGTAGAGGTTTCCAGAAGCTCACCACAGACACATAACATCCGGGGACTCTAAGACAGACAGAAGATAAGAAAAGCTGGTTCCCTGTATGACTTGTGGTCAGCTTGCCCGGACAAAACCCTATATGGTAACCACATACCTGCAGTGTGTGGTGACACATCCCTGTCTATTTAGATTTGTCTCATCCAGCTAGCTCCATTCTGGCTAAACAGGGCTAAGCTAGCATGAGTTAGCATTGATGGCTTCCAGACATATTTTTGTTTCTTCACGGAAATGCAGACTAGCTAGGTGTTCTCTTTTAACGCAGAACTGATATCTGGCATTTGTCTGTCTGAACACCTGTAGCTAGTTAAACTGTACCAGGGTGTCCAAATCTGATACCTGTCCCTGTCCATCATTTTAACGTTGCAGAGTAATTGACAGGATATTAGACAGACAAATGTGCGCACGCACGTCACACACAGACAGACTTCAGAACAGGCAGGAACATTTTTACATTGATGCTTGAAATGAGTTTGAGTGCTGAGCAGGAGTTAATTACAGGTGTGTTTACCAGGTGTGTTTACCAGGTAGCGGGTTTAGTGAAAACTTTGAGTTGTTTAACCATGAACATGGGATATCCTTTCCTGGTTCAGCCGAACAATCTCAAACAAAATTTAATTTGCTTATGCTGGGGACACACTATACGATTTTTTTTATCTTTTAAGATTTTCAAACTGTGAGAGACCACAAACATGAGAATTTAGCCGTTTTGCTTCTACAGTGTGTGGTCACTCTTAACACACCTCACGCCAAGGGAACATCTGATAAAATAAATTGCGGAACCATCAAGATAATCGGGACATATGTTACCTAGGATTGTCGGAAGGGCCGAAATCGGCCCGATTATTCTGCGGTGTGGCCCCCCTAACCCTAACCCTAACCCTAACCCTAACCCAGCATTAGTTATAAGCCGGGAGAGGTCTTTAAGACTGTGATTCGATGTGCTTTAATTCCCTGAAGAATACCTAAGTTAACGTTACCGTTTCCCATCACAATCTGTAATTTATTTTAGCAACACTCTCAGCCCTTACATTGCTAATATTACACACCATGGATGTGCACTTAGAACCGACCAAATGCTTTTTGGCACTGAAATAAAGACAAATAATTGAAATTGTATTTGGTCTTCTTCATTGCCTACAAATAGAAATGCAACAATTAGTATTTTTATCAGCTATTGTTCCTACAATGAACATGATTCACCTGTGACCATGTACCGTCCTGTAACTGGTGTTTCAGCAAATCAATTTCAAGATTATAGGGGGTCAATATTGGCCAAACAATCAAAACCAATTCCCCTATGGTTTGAAGGAAGATGGGAAACTGAACAATGTATTAACATCAACCAAATAATGGCAATACCAAGGGATTTAAAGTTATTTGACTCTATGGGTTAAATCAGAGCAGGAATGGTCAAAGTAAGGTTAAATAAAATAGTCATTTAATCATATTGCAAATTTCTGAAATCAATGAAGGTTAACTCTTACCTACTCTACCATGATTATTGTAAACCAGACATAGAAATCAAGAGGTGAGGAAGGAGGAGTAGGACAAGCTAGAGCTGTGGAGAAGGTCTCAAGAGATCAAGAATCCACAGATCTTTCACAATTCCTTTTATACCCAAGAACAACTAATCATGTCACAATCTTGACCCTTACTTATCAACATGACCAGCAATGCTACAGTAAGTTACAAAATGAGATGTGAGAGCCATCAAGTTCAGACTCCATCCAGTAACTCCAGATTTTACCATATGAGAGGTGGGGGCAGGTTGATAGCCTTACAAGCTTTATTCTTCTGCCCAAAGTACACCATCTCTTGGCCAAAATAGAAATTCAGCAAATTCAACAATAAGTATTCATATAGGCTATTGTTCCTACAATTAACATCACCTGTTACCATGCACCCTACTGTAACTGGTGTTCCGGTAAATCTTTTTCAAGATTAGGCTTTATTCTTCTGCCCTAAGTATGCTTAGGTGATGACATGAAGTATGCTTCATGTTTTGGTTACCCGCGATGTTTGGGGCTATCTCGTTGTTATGATCAGTGACCTATGCACTTTTGTAAAGCTGTCTTTTGGAAGTCGCTTTGGATAAAATGCATAGATGCATTTAGGCTAAATGCATAAATGTAAATGTAAGTAGGCCTACACCATCTCTTGGTCAGTTTTTGGCACTTTATTCATGAGATGCAGTTTGTACAACTCATTTACTTGTAACTGGGAATACATGAGATTACATAAAATTTCACAGTTCCACATGCAGAAATTACCTGCCAATAAATGAACATCTCACTGTATACAGCATCCATGCTCTGTTCAAGAGGATCAGAATGTGCAAATCGTTTTTATATTCATTATTCTCATCATGTCAGTGCAACTGACGATTCCATACAAGCCTGTAAATAAAAGTAGATGGGGAGAGAACTACCAGTAGCTACCATACATCATTCTCTGCATCCATTTCTGCTGTCAATGTCTCTTCGTCATCGTAATCATCATCATCATTCTGTGATGAAAAGCATTCTGTTGGAGGTTACTGCTACTACAAGTTGAAATATGCAACAACTGATATTTACTTTGTATCATGTTGAATATGATTCAAACCAAGGTGACGTCGAGGCTACAACCACGAGCGTCTAAGCCTAAGCAAAATATGCCTAAACTGTTGGTAGTATGTTTTTATATTTAAAATAACATTGAACATGCTTTTTTATTAAGTCATTTTATTAAGTTATTAAGTAGTGGAGTCAGGTGGCTGAGCAGTTAGGGAATCGGGCTAGTAATCTGAAGGTCGCCAGTTCGATTCCCGGCTGTGCCAAATGACGTTGTGTCCTTGGGCAAGGCACTTCACCCTACTTGCCTCGGGGGGAATGTCCCTGTATTTACTGTAAGTCGCTCTGGATAAGAGCGTCTGCTAAATGACTAAATGAAATGAAATGAAGCTTATCACCACTTTTTCTCCTGTAATATTAACGGACAGTGGGGTTAAATGTTCAATGTATGGACTGGCTATTGCATTCAAATGTATGCATTGATTCGGCAGCAATTGTCTCCCACGCCAATTGTATACGCTGCTACAGCCGTGTTGCTTTTTCCCTTTCCCTGAATAGGCTCAATGTGCTCAGATTGACCATAAACACGTAATAAAACTTATATCTGAAGTGTGGTGAAGTAGGACAACACTTTTTGTCGCTGGGTGCAGTGGCGAAAATTATATACATTTTGGGGGGAACAATTATATGACATTTTCTCAAGAGCAATTCCTGAGGGGACACCAAAATTACTGCTGTAACACATAGCCTACATTGTAATATGTTAAATGTATATTATTAATAGTATTGAAATGTCCTTATGTTTACAGTGATTTATTGGGAGGGGACAAATCATATTTTTCAAAGGATGGGGGGGTCGTGTCCCCGGGGGGGGGACACCTCCCCAGGATTGAACCCGCTGGCCGGGTGCCATGGTGGATCCTAGTATCGGAGCTCCATTGATGTTGGCTTTTAATAGTTCTCATGCCCGCGCTTAACTCAGAGTGGACGTACTCTGAGTTGACTTAACAAATTCAAATCAGCTTTTCTGGAACCGAAAAGTCGGAGTTTCCCATTTTAGAGTAGATCAACTCAGAGTTCAGGGTTAGGCTCACAGTTTGTTAAACCCGCTACCTGGAATACCCCCCAGGTGTGTTTACCAGGTGTGTTTACCAGGTGTGTGTACCAGGTGTGTTTACCAGGTGTGTTCCCACAGAGGCTTGTTTTCCTCCTCTGCTTTTTCAATTAGGAGATAAAACAGATTCAATACCAGATGGGCTATGCCTGACTGTGTGTGTGTCAGTGTGTGTGTGTGACTGTGTGTGTGTGTGTCAGTGTGTGTGTGACTGTGTGTGTGTGTGTGTGTGTCAGTGTGTGTGTGACTGTGTGTGTGTGCATAATGTATTAATCTGTAAGGGGGTGGAGGGGGGTTAAGGTGTAGTTCAAAGACAGACTGACAGGATAAATGTATGCATGTGTTTGTGGGCGGGTGTGTGTGCATGTGTTTGCGTGTGTGTGCGTTGGGTGTACCAGACCAAACCCATCTTACTGAACAGTTTCCATGACCACACCTCTAGTCTCTGACTCAAGCTTTTTTATGTGTCCATATGGGTTAGCCAGCATGTTGTGTGTGAGAGGGGAGAGGATGTGTGTGTCTCTGTGTGTGACTCGGAGAGAGACAGAGAGGAAGACAGTGGTGTGTGCGGCTTTAATCAGGACCAGTCTGCTGTCCAAGCTGGCAACTTCCTCACAAACAGCCTGCTAGTCAGATCTTCCATTGTTCACGTCTCTACACACACTTGCACAAAAACATACACACTTATGCACACAATACACGCACACACGCACCACGCACACGCACCCATCACAAACACATCTCTCTGTCTGGATGTGTACACTGCAGATGGAAAGGTCAGGCTTTTACTCTCAGGAGCATTGATCATGTCTGGAAAGACCTGGTGTGTGTGTGTGGGGGGGGTGTCTGTGTGGGGGGGGGGGTGTCTGTGTGGGTGTGTGGGGGGGGGGTGTCTGTGTGGGTGTGTGGGGGGGGTGTCTGTGTGGGTGTGTGGGGGGGGGGGTGTCTGTGTGGGTGTGTGGGGGGGGGGTGTCTGTGTGTGGGGGGGGGGTGGTGTCTGTGTGGGTGTGGGGGGGGGTGTCTGTGTGAGTGGGGGGGGGGGGTGTCTGTGTGTGTGTGTGGGGGGGTGTCTGTGTGTGTGTGGGGGGGGGTGTCTGTGTGGGTGTGTGGGGGGGGTGTCTGTGTGTGTGTGGGGGGGGGGTGTCTGTGTGGGTGGGGGGGGGGTGTCTGTGTGGGTGTGTGGGGGGGTGTCTGTGTGGGTGTGTGGGGGGGGGGTGTCTGTGTGTGTGTGGGGGGGGGGTGTCTGTGTGGGTGGGGGGGGGTGTCTGTGTGGGTGTGTGGGGGGGTGTCTGTGTGGGTGTGTGGGGGGGGGTGTCTGTGTGTGTGTGGGGGGGGGGTGTCTGTGTTAGTGTGGGGGGGGGGTGTCTGTGTGGGTGGGGGGGGGGGGTGTCTGTGTGGGTGGGGGGGGGGTGTCTGTGTGTGTGTGGGGGGGGGGGTGTCTGTGTGAGTGGGGGGGGGGGGTGTCTGTGTGTGTGTGTGGGGGGGGTGTCTGTGTGGGTGTGTGGGGGGGGGTGTCTGTGTGTGTGTGGGGGGGGGGTGTCTGTGTGGGTGGGGGGGGTGTGTGTGGGGGGGTGTCTGTGTGTGTGTGTGGGGGGGGGTGTCTGTGTGGGTGGGGGGGGGTGTCTGTGTGGGTGTGTGGGGGGGGGGTGTCTGTGTGTGTGTGGGGGGGGGGTGTCTGTGTTAGTGTGGGGGGGGGGTGTCTGTGTGGGTGGGGGGGGGGGGGGTGTCTGTGTGGGTGGGGGGGGGTGTCTGTGTGTGTGTGGGGGGGGGGGGGTGTCTGTGTGAGTGGGGGGGGGGGGTGTCTGTGTGGGGGGTGGGGGGGGGTGTCTGTGTGTGTGTGGGGGGGGTCTGTGTGTGTGGGGGGGGGGGTCTGTGTGGGTGAGTGGGGGGGGGGGGTGTCTGTGTGGGGGGTGGGGGGGGGTGTCTGTGTGTGTGTGGGGGGGGGGTCTGTGTGTGTGGGGGGGGGTGTCTGTGTGGGTGTGTGGGGGGGTGGTGTCTGTGTGGGTGTGTGGGGGGGGGTGTCTGTGTGTGGGGGGGAGGGGTGTCTGTGTGAGTGTGGGGGGGGGGGTGTCTGTGTGGGTGTGTGGGGGGGGGTTGTCTGTGTGGGTGTGTGGGGGGGGGGGTGTCTGTGTGTGGGGGGGGGGGGTGTCTGTGTGGGTGTGTGGGGGGGTGGTGTCTGTGTGTGTGTGTGGGGGGGTGGTGTCTGTGTGGGTGTGTGGGGGGGTGGTGTCTGTGTGGGTGTGTGTGGGGGTGGGTGTCTGTGTGGGTGTGGCGGGGGGTCATATACAATGTGTTTGATTGTATATGACTGTGTTTGAGTAGATATGTGGACCCGAGTAGAAAGTTAGGGTGTTACTAGGGGTGTAACGATACACTCAGCTATACGTATCATTCGATACGTATCACAATACTGGGTGTACAATACAATACGTATCCCAATATTTTTTACAAAATTTTAAATTAAACTGAAATTCAATTAACAGATTTATTTCCAAAACATTAAACATTTTCAATAATCTTCTTTTTGTACATACAATTTAGTGAACTCAGTTCAAGCAATTTCTGTAAATGCAATGAATGCACGCATGACGCAGGTGCAGAGTAGGTCTCTTGCTGGTAGCTCAACAATAGTATCAAACGTGACGTCATATTGAAAAAATATTGCCATAACTCTACGATACATATTATTATACATATTATTGTATTGCGATATATTGTTCCACGATTTATTGTTACAGGTGTTAGGTGTTACTGTTTCTGAGTGAATCATTTGATGCCTTGGAATTGCTCACTCACTGAGATGCCCTCACGCACGCACACACACACACACACACTCACTCACTCACACACTCACTCACACACTCACTCACACACTCACTCACTCACTCACTCACTCACACACTCACTCACACACGCAGGGTAATGGATTCCAGAAACAGAGCACCGCTGAAGGAGGATAGATCCATCACTACATTCCTACTCTTCTGGGAAATGCAGTGTGTGTGTGTGTGTGAGGGGGGGGGGGGGGCAGTGTGTATATCCTGAGGACAAGGTGACATCCTGGCCCAGGGATCTAGGGTTAGGGTTAGGGTTAGGGTTAGGGTTAGGATCCAGGCTGTGCTGGCCCAGGGATCCAGGCTGTGTCCTGCCCTGTGCTGGCCCAGGGATCCAGGCTGTGTCCTGCCCTGTGCTGGCCCAGGGATCCAGGCTGTCAGAAATATGACTGTCCAGCCCTGATAATGACTCAATGCTGCCTGTAGGGTTAGCCCTAACCCTGTAACAGGATGTTATACTCCTCCCTCTATCTGCCACCCTTCCCCAATGCTCTCTCATTTCTTTCTGTTTCTCTTTCCCCTCTCTCTCTCTCGCTCTCTCTGTCTCTGTCTCTCTCTGTCTCTCTCTGTCTCTCTCTATCTTTCTCTCTCTCTCTCTCTTGCTCTCTCTCTCTCACCCAGATGTAAGAACAAGCTGTATCCAGATGACCTTCCTCGTACCAGCGTGGTGATCGTCTTCCACAACGAGGCGTGGACCACGCTGCTGCGCACCGTGCGCTCCGTCATCGACCGCTCGCCACGCACTCTTCTGGAGGAGGTCATCCTGGTGGACGACGCCAGCGAGAGAGGTGTGGACCACACACTCACCCACACATGGCTGTAGGACAGGAGGCTGGTAGAGGCTGGAAGCTGGTACAGACAGTAGGGCGGGAGGCTGGTAGAGGCAGTAGGGCAGGAGGCTGGTAGAGGCTGGAAGCTGGTACAGACAGTAGGGCGGGAGGCTGGTAGAGGCAGTAGGGCAGGAGGCTGGTAGAGGCTGGAGGCTGGTAGAGGCAGTAGGGCAGGAGGCTGGAGGCTGGAGGCTGGTAAAGACAGTAGGGCAGGAGGCTGGTAGAGGCTGGAGGCTGGTGGAGGCAGTAGGGGCAGGAGGCTGGTAGAGGCGGGAGGCTGGTAGAGGCAGTAGGGCAGGAGGCTGGTAGAGGCAGTAGGGCAGGAGGCTGCTGGAGGCTGGTAGAGGCGGTAGGGCAGGAGGCTGGTAGAGGTGGAGGCTGGTAGAGGCAGTAGGGCAGGAGGCTGGTAGAGGCTGTAGGGCAGGAGGCTGGTAGAGGTAGTAGGGGCAGGCTGGTAGAGGCAGTAGGGGTGGAGGCTGGTAGAGGCAGTAGGGCAGGAGGCTGGTAGAGGCAGGAGGGAGTTATTTGGTAGAGATTAAAATCTATCCAGGAAGGGGGTCCCTCATTTTAGAGAGCCATGGAATATCCAACTTATCCGACTTATTATGTGTGTGTGTGTCTGTCTGACTGTGTGTGTCTGTCTGTGTGTGTGTGTAGACTTCCTGAAGCGTCCGTTAGAGCAGTACGTGCGGAGGATGGAGGTTCCTGTCAGAGTGGTACGCATGGAGCAGAGGTCAGGACTGATCCGAGCTCGTCTGAAGGGAGCCTCGCTCTCCACTGGACAGGTGTGTGTGTGCATGTGAGTGAGCGCATGTGTGCGTGGGTCCAACTTTTAGAGACTCATGGGTCTGATTTGCCTTTAAGTGTCGTCTTATTTGTTCCTGTATGTGTGTGTGTCTGCTCACAGGTGATTACGTTTCTTGACGCCCACTGTGAGTGTACAACTGGCTGGCTTGAGCCCTTACTGGCTCGCATCAAACTGGACAGGTAACATGAACCAGGGCTCTAAAGTGCGACCAATTTGGTTGCATATGCGACCAAAATTTGTACGGGTGCGACTACAATTTTTCCTAGGTCGCAGGAATGAAGCGTTTGTTTTTTCTTTGACGGAACTCACACTCATCATATCGTGGTTTAAACTAATCGGAGACAGAGATGGGGAAGGTCTTTGCCTCTGATTGGCTCTGCTCCAGATATACCTGTAGGCCTACACAGAGCCATAGAAAAAGATTTTATTTTTATTTATTATAAATATTTTTTTTTCTATGGCTCTGGGCCTACACTGCACCGTGCTGTGTGATTGAAATTACGACCTGAGCACCAGAGAATCAGTTATGGCAGACCTGGGCATTGTACGGCCCGCGGGCCACAACCAGCCCACAGGCTGTCCCAATCCGGCCCCCGTGAGGTAAATCAAAAATTAAAAATAAATACATGTGTTGAGCGGTAGTAAATATGTAGTCCTGAAAGACTAGTGATCAGGCGATTTACATATGTGCGCTTGCGCAACCTCACAGACAGGAGGGTTAGCTGTTGGTTAGCCCTCGAAAATGAAAAACAAAAGGTTGATACAGAATGTCGAGTTTTTAACAAGACATGGACTTCTAAGTATCTATTTACTGAGGTCAAAGTCAAAGCTGTGTTCTTAGTTTTGGAGGTCGCCGTGTTGAAGGATTACAATTTGAATCGGCACTAAGGGACTAAAGAAAAAACTAACGCAGACATAATAAGAACTTGACTGATTCAGTGGGCGCGGGCTGATGGTTTGCTAGTTTAACTGCAGACCCTGATCGTCACCTGTCAGCTGTCCTTCACATATGCACCTCAGACATTCAGACAGACTTCAATGCACTTGTTCAAGCCCACTGGATTTCTCTCACAGAACAAAATTAACTGAAAAAAACTATTTATTTTTGTATAAAGTTGATCAATTGCATATCTTTAACATAATGAAAAATAACTTTTTAGTGTTTGTGAAGATTAACTAGTTATAAATAAAATGAAACACTGATGTAATGATTATTTTAGTTTTTACTGTTACTTCGATAGTCTTTTCCTTGTTGACCAACAAGTAAAATATTTATATAAATATTTACAGAACATCATTATTCTTCTGATAACCAGTTGCAACTAATCAAAATATATACTTTACTGCTTTTTACAATGGGTGAAAATGAATAGTAAGCAGAATTAAGTCCAAGTTATCGTTGATGCGGCCCTCTAACACATTTCAGGTTTCTCATGTGGCACCTTGTCAAAATTAATTGCCCCCCCTGAGTTACGGAGCTGGGCCATGGAGCTAACCCATGGAGCTAGGATTTTGATGCTAGAGAGTGTGGCAAGCTGGTTTAGCCAAGGCCAAAGGGCAAGAAAGCCAAATTACAGGTGTTGGCCATCTGAAGGGCATGCGACAGCAAGGGGGGACCCGCTATAAGACTTTGAGCCATGAAATGTTAGGTCTCAGTTCAGGGAAGCACTTTTAAACAGTAGCACTTTCTATTTTGAAGTGAAGCACTTAAAATATATATTTTTTTATATACAGTTTAATCATACTTCAAATAAAACCAATATTTACCTACACTTTATTCTTGTTTAAGGTCATTTACATAATATATATGAATGTATATGGAGCGTGATAAAAAGGTGACCTTGAAATTGTGGCGACGCAAGGAAAAATTTGGGTGCACCTAAATGTTGTGCTGGTGCACATAACTAAAAAAGTTGGGCGCACCAGTGCAACCAAGGGAAAAAGTTAGACTGGAGCCCTGTGAACACACACGTGCACACACACACCAACACACACACGTGCACACACACACACCAACCTAGAAGCAAGTACTGGGTAGAGACCTGAGGAAGAACAGACACACATTCTCTCTGTCACACACTCAGACACACTGACTCTAATGACACACACACTCAGACACACACTGACTCTAATGATACACAGACTCACACACACACTGACTCTAATGGCACACACACTCACTCACACACTGACTCTAATGACACACACACAGTGTTTCCCACAGATTAGAAAGCAATTGGTGGCGAGGGGGGGGGGGGGGGTTGTTTCATGTCAGACCGGTGGGGTGGGGGGGAGTTCAAAATAATTTCTTCGCTAATAATTTGTTACACAGAACTTTATTATATTAAATATTAATCCAAAATGATTCACACCTTCACAAAAGCTGTCTGTCTTACTAGAACGGCGTAGGTGTGCATCGTTGCTTACGTGTGCTGATGTTGTGACTGTGTGTGTATATGAGAGAGACACGTGAGTGACAGAGACGGAGGGAGAGCAGGGAAAGGAAATGCCGCTGAACAAATACGCTGCGTGTTTTAGCCTAAATAGTGTTAAAAACATTTTTATTGTGTTGATTCTGTGGCGCACCGCCACCAATTAGTCTGTGTGTGGGAAACACTGCACACACACTCACTCACTCACTCACTTACTCACACTGACTCTAATGACACACGCACACACACTGACTGATGACACACACACACACTTTTGGCAAGTTTGTAAAATCAATAGCTGCAGGGGGTTGATTTGATACTTAATGACAGATTCTCTGTTTGCTACCGTTACCTACAGGCTGGGACACACACACTCACTCACTCACCCACACCCACACGGCAGACAGGAGGAGAGATGGAGGCAGGGAGGCAGGTCATAGCATTGTGTGTGTTACATAGTAATGAGCTTTGCTCTGGAGGATACACCCCACTCTGCACACATAACAGTACCATTTAGTATTGTTTGCTAACAGTGTTTGTGTGTGTGTGTGTGTGTGTGTGTGTGTGTGTGTGTGTGGGAGGCAGGATGACAGTGGTGTGTCCCATCATCGACGTGATCAGTGATGACACGTTTGAGTACATGGCAGGGTCAGACATGACCTACGGAGGGTTCAACTGGAAGCTGAACTTCCGCTGGTACCCCGTCCCTCAGAGAGAGATGGACCGACGCAAAGGAGACAGAACGCTGCCCGTCAGGTACACACACACTCATTTGCATTTATTCATTTAGCAGACGCTTTTATCCAAAGCAACTTCCAAGAGAGAGCTTTACAAAGTGCATAGGTCACTGATAATAACAACAAGATAGCCCCAAAAACATTGCAGGTAGCCAAAACATGAAGCATATATTGTGAACAACCAAAATAAGTCCCAAAGGGAAGAACCTTAGAGCATGTAGTTAAACAAGTTACAATTAAACAACATGAATTGCTATAAGTGCAAGTGAACCTGTAGAAAAGCAAGCAACAGTAAATAAAAAAAATAAAAAACACAAACACATACTAACACACACACACACACACATACCAACACACACACTAACACACACACACACACACATACCAACACACACACTAACACACACATACTTACGCGCACACACACACATATTAACACACACACACCGGATTATTACAGCTGTTGTCGCCGTGTCCCAAGAGAGAAAGCCAGGGAACACAGGCTTGTTTTGGTTTGTCCATCATCCCCTCTTCCTGCTCGTGTTTCCCAGCCGAGGTCACCCTCACAACACAGTTGATGTAATCTGTGTCTTTATGATTGTGGTCATTTCCGAGGGCTGACATAGTTCTGTGTGGCCTTGCTTTCTGCACGGCCACCAACACAGTGAACAACAGGGCCATGTCACAACTGGCTATGATACTAATGACTGCTGCCATTATAAAATGGTGCATTAGTGTTGTACATCAATATCCATTCCAATACAGAAACCTCCATTCCAATAAAATGTGAGATTGAATAGACCAGCTACTTGTATGTGTGTGTGTGTGTGTGTGTGGATTTCATGCTATCTCTAATGTGTTAAAACAATGTTTATTTATTGTTGACACATTATCATTTCATTTGATGCTGGTAGTTCATGAAAAAGGGACTTTGAGTTTTTTCATTTATTCAATATTTTGCAAAATAGTAAATACATGTATTAATTGTTATCCATTGAACTTAGTGATTTATTAGCAAGGGGGTTTAACACTTTTGCAAAGAACTGTATCCATGTCACGTTCTCATTGGGGGCTGAGCCCCCCTAAAAGTCTGATCCAAGAATCGCCCCTGAAACACATACATTTTCTATATTGTATGGTTTAGTTTTCACCCGGTCCTTAATGCGACGCTGCAAAGGAGCGTCTTCTGAATCTGAGACGAAGGTCAAATGAGAAACTAACTTCACCTCCGTCATGCTAGTTCAGCTTTTTTTGCACTCCAACAATCTTGTAATCACCGTGTTGTCTCGTCTTCTATTGGATACGTAAGGGTAGCAGGGTCTAGCGTTACAGTTTAATGCTACAGCGCCACGCTAATCAAATCAATGGGGGTCAGATGGCTGAGCAGTTAGGGAACCGGGATATTAATCAGAAGTTTGCCTGTTCAATTCCCGGCCGTGCCAAATGACGTTCTGAACTTTGGCAAGGCATTTCACCCTACTTGCCTCGGGGGAATGTCCCTGTACTTACTGTAAGTCACTCTGGATAAGAGCTTCTGCTAAATGACTAAAAGTAAATGTAAAACGATTGCACGCCCTTAAAATAGGTCATATGAGATCAAACGACTAGTCGACAACAGAAATATTTTTTTGTTGTCGATATTGTCAACAAATTGTTTCCGCCCAAGTGTGTGGGTGTGGCAGAGAACAAGGCTGCCAGAAGAGGAAGACCAGTTCAATATTATTTAAATACATATTTGATTCTTAGTACTTTATTATCCGTTCCGGCTTATCAGTTAAGAAAACAGTGCGGTTAACAAAACCACCTGGCCAGTAGGAGGTGCTATAGAGCTGCTGCAGATGGCCATAGTACAGTAGAGTTTGACCCTCAGACCTGTCTAGTCACACTAGCATCCCTAGTGCATTGCGCCAGGCCCAGCTCTGCGGCAATGAACTCAGCTTCCTTAACAAGATGTAAACGTGTCACCATGCCGACAGCCAAGGTGTTTTTCACATTGTTGCGTTCCTCTTGTTCCCACGGCGACCTCTACACAGCGTGGGCTGGAAGTGTTGTACACAGCCGTCTCACACGCAGGGGCTGGCAGGGTGTGTTTTCCTCGTATGGTGTGTGTGTGTGTGTGTGTTGCCAGCTCAGTGCGTCTGACTCCAGCGCAGCTATATATGTGTGAGAACAGTCAGGAAAATAACCCAGTATTACCTACTGTCAGAGCAAAACAATACCAGGAAAAAACACCCAAATAGTAGCTTGTCCTGTCAATAGCAGCAGAGGGAGAGAGATGCGCTAGGGTTAGTCAGAGAACAGGAAGAACTTTGCAGAGAGGGGAAAGAGAGAGATGATGCTGTTATTGCTTTGTACTTCGGTGGACTATACTGCAGGGGTGTACATTGCTTGTTCCTTCAATTCAAATCTAAATGTATTTGAATAGGCCTTTTTACACGCAACCATGTCACAGAGGGCTTCACATACGCCCATAGAACTGCCCCTCAACCAACCTAAACCCTCAAGGAAGACAAGGAAAAAATTGAAGAAACCTTGGGAGGAGCAATTCAGTGAGGGATCCCTTCCTGAATTGAGAGGATCACCCTTCCTCTCATCCTCCCTTCATCCCTATATTCTCCTTCCCATCCTTCCTTCCCTACCTCCTTACCCTTCATCCCTCCCTACATCTGTTCATCCTTCCATCTTCCCCCCCAGGACCCCCACCATGGCGGGGGGGCTGTTCTCCATACACAGAGAATACTTCCAGGAGATTGGGACATACGATGCAGGAATGGACATTTGGGGGGGGGAAAACCTGGAGATCTCCTTCAGGGTGAGTCTCACTCTCACTCACATACTCACTAATATACACAAACTCTAATACATACACACACACTAGTCTCACACACACACTTATATACACACACACTTATATATATATATACACACACACACACTTATACACACACACATTTATACACACACAATGCCAGGAAATTCTCTTGGTCCCAGGCTTGTCTCAATTGTGCTTGGTGTGTTATAGATCTGGCAGTGCGGAGGGACATTGGAGATCGTAACGTGTTCTCACGTGGGTCACGTGTTCCGCAAGGCCACACCTTACACGTTCCCTGGGGGAACAGGACAGATCATCAACAAGAACAACCGGCGACTGGCAGAGGTCTGGATGGACGACTTCAAGAACTTCTTCTACATTATATCTCCAGGTGTGTGTTTGTGTGCGTGTGTGCATGTGTTTGTGTGCGTGTGTGCAGGTTAGGGTTAAGGTGTTTGTGTGTTAGTGTGCGTGTGTGCAGGTTAGGGTTAAGGTGTTTGTGTGTTAGTGTGCGTGTGTGCAGGTTAGGGTTAAGGTGTTTGTGTGCGTGTGCAGGTTAGGGTTAAGGTGTTTGTGTGCGTGTGCATGTGGTTGTATGTTTGTGTTAGAGTATGTGTATTTGAGGCTTGAAGCCAGGCTGCAGGTTTGACCCTAACCCTCTCCATTTAACAAAGGGACAGTGTGATGTTGTCGTGACGACCTGACAGAGTGTGGGGGGGGGGCAAGTAGTGGGAGTGATTTCACGCTACAAAGTCTCTATTAACCATTAAGCCATCTTACCACGGACACACAAACACAACAACAATCCCTGTCTTCCACTTCGTTTTAGCGGTTTGTTTAAGTGTACCTTAGGTATACGTAACGTGTGTTACGTTTGTGTGTGTGCGCGTGCGTGCATGTGTTTGTGTGTGCATGTGTGTGTGTGCGTGTGTGCTTGTGTCACAGGCGTGACAAAGGTGGACTACGGTGACATCACGTCCCGCTTGTCTCTGAGACAGAAGCTGCAGTGTAAACCCTTCAGCTGGTATCTAGAGCACGTCTACCCAGACTCCCAGATCCCCCGGCACTACTACTCCCTAGGAGAGGTACACACACCTTACAAGCCCCAACACACCAGACAGTTATGGGTTAGGGTTAACCCAGCCTAACCCTAACCCTTACAAGCCCCAACACTATTCCTGATGACTTGTCCAGACAGTTATGGGTTAGGGTTAACCCAGCCTAACCCTAACCCTTACAAGCCCCAACACTATTCCTGATGACTTGTCCAGACAGTTATGGGTTAGGGTTAACCCAGCCTAACCCTAACCCTTACAAGCCCCAACACTATTCCTGATGACTTGTCCAGACAGTTATGGGTTAGGGTTAACCCAGCCTAACCCTAACCCTTACAAGCCCCAACACTATTCCTGATGACTTGTCCAGACAGTTATGGGTTAGGGTTAACCCAGCCTAACCCTAACCCTTACAAGCCCCAACACTATTCCTGATGACTTGTCCAGACAGTTATGGGTTAGGGTTAACCCAGCCTAACCCTAACCCTTACAAGCCCCAACACTATTCCTGATGACTTGTCCAGACAGTTATGGGTTAGGGTTAACCCAGCCTAACCCTAACCCTTACAAGCCCCAACACTATTCCTGATGACTTGTCCAGACAGTTATGGGTTAGGGTTAACCCAGCCTAACCCTAACCCTTACAAGCCCCAACACTATTCCTGATGACTTGTCCAGACAGTTATGGGTTAGGGTTAACCCAGCCTAACCCTAACCCTTACAAGCCCCAACACTATTCCTGATGACTTGTCCAGACAGTTATGGGTTAGGGTTAACCCAGCCTAACCCTAACCCTTACAAGCCCCAACACTATTCCTGATGACTTGTCCAGACAGTTATGGGTTAGGGTTAACCCAGCCTAACCCTAACCCTTACAAGCCCCAACACTATTCCTGATGACTTGTCCAGACAGTTATGGGTTAGGGTTAACCCAGCCTAACCCTAACCCTTACAAGCCCCAACACTATTCCTGATGACTTGTCCAGACAGTTATGGGTTAGGGTTAACCCAGCCTAACCCTAACCCTTACAAGCCCCAACACTATTCCTGATGACTTGTCCAGACAGTTATGGGTTAGGGTTAACCCAGCCTAACCCTAACCCTTACAAGCCCCAACACTATTCCTGATGACTTGTCCAGACAGTTATGGGTTAGGGTTAACCCAGCCTAACCCTAACCCTTACAAGCCCCAACACTATTCCTGATGACTTGTCCAGACAGTTATGGGTTAGGGTTAACCCAGCCTAACCCTAACCCTTACAAGCCCCAACACTATTCCTGATGACTTGTCCAGACAGTTATGGGTTAGGGTTAACCCAGCCTAACCCTATCCCTTACAAGCCCCAACACTATTCCTGATGACTTGTCCAGACAGTTATGGGTTAGGGTTAACCCAGCCTAACCCTAACCCTTACAAGCCCCAACACTATTCCTGATGACTTGTCCAGACAGTTATGGGTTAGGGTTAACCCAGCCTAACCCTAACCCTTACAAGCCCCAACACTATTCCTGATGACTTGTCCAGACAGTTATGGGTTAGGGTTAACCCAGCCTAACCCTAACCCTTACAAGCCCCAACACTATTCCTGATGACTTGTCCAGACAGTTATGGGTTAGGGTTAACCCAGCCTAACCCTAACCCTTACAAGCCCCAACACTATTCCTGATGACTTGTCCAGACAGTTATGGGTTAGGGTTAACCCAGCCTAACCCTAACCCTTACAAGCCCCAACACTATTCCTGATGACTTGTCCAGACAGTTATGGGTTAGGGT
This sequence comes from Hypomesus transpacificus, assembly GCF_021917145.1. NCBI lineage: Eukaryota > Metazoa > Chordata > Actinopteri > Osmeriformes > Osmeridae > Hypomesus > Hypomesus transpacificus. The sequence goes on along the minus strand of NW_025813696.1, from coordinate 772,305 downwards.
TAACCCAGCCTAACCCTAACCCTTACAAGCCCCAACACTATTCCTGATGACTTGTCCAGACAGTTATGGGTTAGGGTTAACCCAGCCTAACCCTAACCCTTACAAGCCCCAACACTATTCCTGATGACTTGTCCAGACAGTTATGGGTTAGGGTTAACCCAGCCTAACCCTAACCCTTACAAGCCCCAACACTATTCCTGATGACTTGTCCAGACAGTTATGGGTTAGGGTTAACCCAGCCTAACCCTAACCCTTACAAGCCCCAACACTATTCCTGATGACTTGTCCAGACAGTTATGGGTTAGGGTTAACCCAGCCTAACCCTAACCCTTACAAGCCCCAACACTATTCCTGATGACTTGTCCAGACAGTTATGGGTTAGGGTTAACCCAGCCTAACCCTAACCCTTACAAGCCCCAACCCTATTCCTGATGACTTGTCCAGACAGTTATGGGTTAGGGTTAACCCAGCCTAACCCTAACCCCAACACTATTCCTGATGACTTGTCCAGACAGTTATGCGCACACACACCTCAACACACACACATACACATTTCCCTCTGACTTACAAACCCTAACACCACTCATGATTACTTACCCAGACAGTTATGCACACTCATCTGCCCACCTACCGTCTCTCTCAAAACATCTACAAACACACACACCAGTTATTCATCATGGGGTGATTGTTCCCTGTCAGATCCGGAACGTGGAGACCAACCAGTGTCTGGACAACATGGCTCGCAAGGAGAACGAGAAAGTTGGCATCTTCAACTGCCATGGCATGGGAGGCAACCAGGTACATATCCAGAGACAGGGGAAGAGGTTTTTAGGTGAAAATGTTGGAGCGAAACAGAGAGAAAGAGAGAGAGGACAAACAGAGAGAGAGAGAGGACAAACAGAGAGAGAGAGAGAGAGAGAGAGAGAGAGAGAGAGAGAGAGAGAGACCAGGTGAGTCAGAACAAGGTGACAGGACTGAACATGGGTAGGTCTCCTGTTGTAGAGTGGAGGAACACAGGGAGAGGGTTCACCCCTGACCCCTGCCTTTACAGGTGTTCTCCTACACTGCCAATAAGGAGATCCGAACGGATGACCTGTGTCTGGATGTGTCCAAACTCAACGGACCTGTCATGATGCTCAAGTGTCACCACCTCAAGGGGAACCAGCTCTGGGATTACGACCCTGTGGTGAGTGTGTGTGTGTGCATGTGTGTGTGCATGTGTGAGTGTGTGTGTGTGTGCGTATGTGCGTGTGTGTGTGTGTGTGAGAGAGAGTGAGAGAAAAAGAGAAAGAGAGATTGAGAGAGAGAATGTGTGATGAGTAAGTCTGTGTATGTGCGTGTGTGTTTCTTGGTTTCTGTATTTGGCTGGTCAACAAGTAGACCTGAGTATTCAGATTGATGGATGGATGTATGTTTGTGTTTTCCAACACTGAACTGTCACCCCTCCTCCCCCTTCTCTGCAGAAGCTGACCCTGGTGCACGTCAACAGTAACCAGTGTTTGGACAAGGCCAATGAGGAGGACAGCCAGGTTCCCAGCGTTAAAGACTGCACACACACGCGCTCCCAGCAGTGGCTGCTCCGCAACGTCACACTGCCCGAGATCTTCTGACTTGCCGGTCCTCACACACTCACACACACACTCACACACACACTCACACACACCGGCTGGCAGAGAGGGAAGGAGGATAGAGCACGATAGATCCAGGAGGAGGGTCAGCACTACCTCTAGAACCTTCTGTAGTCTGCCCCACTGGTGTGGAGACAGAAAAGGGGACTGAGGGAGGGAGGATGTGTGAGACAGAGACGAAGAAGCTGTGGAACTGTTCTGAGGAGGACCTAAGGTGTGGAAGAGAGTGACTTGATGTGTGCGACTATAAACATACTGTTTTTGAGGAGAGACGTCGTCTGTTGTCTCAACTTCCGGGGGACGAGGTGGAAGTCCCGACTCATCATGTCTGTTTACCTGACTGCCTCTCCAGCAAGAGGGCGGGCTGCAGGTTCATGTGTACGGCAGACGAGTGGATGTGCAAAGAGGGCTGTTTCTTTAGTATCGTTCTATTTAATTTTTTCATTAATTCAGAAAAGAAACCTGCGGTTAAAAACATATGAAGAAATTGCATGTGTGCGCTGAAAATGCCCTCTATTTGCAACACAGCTGTGTGTGTGTGTGTGTGTGTGTGAGAGAGAGCACCCCTCCGTCAATCCTCCAGCAGTGTCTGTCTCCCTCTAGTGTTTTCCTTTGGAGCTGCAGCATCAGAGTTAACAAGACGAGGAGGAACGGTTCTCCACTTAAGAACTCATCATGAAAAACAACAAACCCGTAACCCGTGTCCCGTAACCTGACTGGTCCGCTTGTGGTGGACAACAATAACATGTTTGTGATATCTAGAGATTTTTATGTGCAGTATGTTTTTGGTTGTTTTGTTTTTTTACATGGTATCTGTTTTTATGGTCCAGACCTGTCTCACTGACCTCTCTGTGTGTCATGGAGCTGTGACACGTTTCCTGTCTGTTTTATCTCAAAGGTGTAACATGTAGAGGATTCACGCACACACACACACACACACACACACATGATGTAGGCTGAGCTGGACTGTCACTTTAATCTATTCTGTCATATCTTCCTCTTTATATTTTACACTCCAAGGGCTCCTTCCTCCAATGGAGTGTGTGTGCGTGCATGTGCCTGTTTTTGTGTGCGTGTTTGCATGTTTGTCTCCAATGTCCACTTCATTCTATAAACCCAGCCCATCAACCTCCCAGTCTATCTAAACAATCAGATCTCCGATCAGATTCCTGCTGTATCTACTAGATTCCTGCTCAGCCCAGTGGAGCCACAGAGACTGATTCTAGATCTGATCTCGTTGTGTCTTACATCAGAACATTACAGGGGAGATGATGGGGGTGGGGTCTGTCTCCGTCTTCAACCAGGCAGGCTGGCCTTGGGCCCAGGCCTCAGGGAGAGGGTCAGGGTTAGGGTTAGGGTCGGGGTTAGGGTTATCTATATATCTACAGAGTTCCCAACCCGAGACAGGTTGGTTGACAGTTCTATCCATAAGCAGCTAAACTTTTACACATCTAGACAAAAGACTAGATCTGAAATGATTGTATAGTGAAAGTAAGATAACTTAAGTCCTGGGTTCATTCAGATCTGCGAGTGTACATGGAGTAGGAACTAGGCTCCAGACATATCTCACTTGGTTAAACACATATCTCCCTGACCTGAGAGGGGTGTGTGTGTGTGGAGGGGGTGGGGTGGGGGGGGATAACCAGAAGAACACTCCGCATATCTTACTTTTTACTTGTTTCTTCTGAACTCTTGGATCCCTCCCAGGCTAGAAAACCAGGACGTTACGTCTTCTTAAACTGAAACTATTTCAGCCTCCAATGGGGGAGGGCTTTACACACAGTTCTGACCATTGGGGGAGGGCTTTACACACAGTTCTGACATTTCATTTGTTCTTCTTTGTCGTGGAGGCGGGGGAGTGTGTCAGTTAGCGGGGTCATGTTAGACTGAATGACTGTATAGTGCAGATGAGTGTTTACTGATTTGGGGGTTTGACTGCTGATGGAGAGTGCCCACAGTCTGCCCCCATGGGCTGAGGTGTGTACGTGTACGACCATGCCTCCACACTGAGGTGAGCCAAGCGTTGTAGAAAACTTAAGTGAGAAAGTTTACAAAATAATACAACAACAACAACAAGCCTGACTCCTGTCTTTACTGCTCCTTAGCTGCTTGTGAGCATGTGATCATGTCCTGGATAGGAGGTTGGAGGGAGTGGCTTTTATAGCTTAATAAACAGCAACTTAGACAAAGACAGGGACCTTTAGCTCAGGATCAAATCAAACAAATACATGCAACATTTACAGTATATCTATATATATCAGATTACTGTCATAAAGAATTATATAGGATCAGATTATTGTCATAGAGTTGAAGTACTTTGGTCTTCCTTTTTTTTTTGCTGTTATCCAATGCTACTGTACGTGAAGATCATGGTCACGTGTCAAGATAAGAAGAGGAACACAGGTGAGAGAAACACAGGTGAGAGGAATTCATTACATTACATTTAGTCATTTAGACGCTCTTATCCAGAGCGACATACATTAAGTACAGGGACATTCCACGGAGGCAAGTAGGGTGAAGTGCCTTGCCCAAGGACACAACGTCACTTGGCACGGCCTGGAATCGAACCTGCAACCTTCTGATTAATAGCCCAATTCCCTAACCGCTCAGCCATCTGACCCCTGCATTCAGCAGACATCTTCATCTGAACATCACACTGCACATTCTGAGGAGCAGGAACCTCATGGAGTTTACTGATAAACTGGAGAACAGCAAGAATCCCTTTTGTCTCTGGAGGGTTTCAGTCTGTCTGCGCTGGTTGGTTAATTATGCTGTTCTAACAGGGTCATAATAACATTTGAACATTTCCAACATCATCCTTTGAAATGCTGAAAATAAAACAGTCCCATGTATATTTACGAAATCTTTATTGTAGGTGTTTTGGGTGAACTTGCCGTGTGTCTAAAAAGTCTAAAATTGACTTAATAGAAATGTGAAAGTATGTTTGAGTGAATTGCCAAGCAAAGAAAGCCTACACTTCTCAACAACATCTCGTCTGAGTTCACAGAAGGAGGAAGTGGTCAACCAGGAGCAAATGGTAAATGGATTGCATTTATATATCGCTTTTCTACCTTAGCGGGACTCAAAACGCTTTACAATGTTTGCCTCTCATTCACCCATTCATACTCACACTCACACATACCGACAGCAGCGAGCTGCCATGCAAGGCTACAGCCTGCCCATCGGGAGCAACTTGGGGTTCAGTCTTGCTCAAGGATACTTCGGCATATGACCTAGGAGTTGGGGATCGAACCGCCAACCTTGCTATTAACAGACAACCCTCTCTATCCCCTGAGCCACAGCCGCCCCAGGAGCATGAGGTACAACCGAACAGGGACCAGGAACATGACCCTAAAGGAGATACCCATCAAATACACAGACATCGTCAAACCCATTACTGGAAAGGACACACAGGTCATGACTGTTTTATCGAGGGGTGTCGCTGGCATTGGAAAAACCATGTCTGTGCAGAAATTCAGTCAGGACTGGGCTGAAGGACTAGACTATCAGGATTTACATCTAAACTTCTTCCTCCCATTTCGAGAGCTAAATCTGATCAAGGATAGAGAACTCAGATTCATGGAACTCCTCAATCATTTTTTCAAAGAAACTAAAGATTCAGGAAAACTATAAAGAGGACAACGCTCTGATCGTCTTTGACAGTGAAATTACACTATTACAGTTATTACACGGTTGTTACATGCTGGTTGAAATCAGCACTGGAACAATGTCAGGCCCAGGATCCTTTATATTACAATTTTTCTCAACTGCTAAAACACTAAAACCCCTTTGGCTAAACAAATTTCTCAGTTGCCTGAACTCATTTAGCTAATTGTGCAGTCTGTTGTCAATACTGTAAACTATTTCACATGGTAAGACACAATTTGCAGATTGCTGTATAGGGGTACAAGGAGGTAGCCTGACGTTGTCATACTCATAATTCTAGTCAGAATATGAGTCTGAGAACTCTCCGTTGGGCTTTGACTACGGGGGAAAACAAATGCCTCTTCGCTCAATTGGATAGATCTACAACCAATCAGAGCAACAGAGTATGTGACGTATGTTAAGCGCCGCATAGTTGTTTTCAACATAACTAAACTGAGAGACAGATAAATCTTTACTGACTAAACTGCAAGCAGACTTGAAGTATGCTTGAAGAATGAATACAAACGATTTTTGCCTGTGTTGTAAAATTAATTTAAGGGTAGGGGGAGTACTTGTTCACACGGTCAACCTTTTTGAGCGAAACAATAAAGGGCAATGCATATACGAACAAGTTCTCCGTTTAGGATTACAACTCCACAAAAGAAAAGGAGAAACCACAATGGCCACTGGGTTTTCATTGTGTCCCATCTTCTTCGCGACCATCGGGGCCAGCTGATAAATTAAACTTTTACCGAATCCCGTAGGAAGGACGGCAAAAACATATTTTCCATCGACAAATGCCTTGATTGCGTCTCTCTGTTCCTCTTTCAAAATTAATGCGCTGTCGATGTCTTCTAAAACAGACTCGATGGCAGAATCATAACATCCCAGATCTCCAGCGGTAGCCATGTTTGTTCAAAACAAATTCAACTTAAGCGCTCTTTTGTGTCGTGGGTGATTACGTTACTGTTGATCATCTGTCCATCATCGTATAAAGCCCGCCCTGGCAATTTCATTGGTTCGCCCAGATTCTGGTTTTCTGTAGTTGGTCCCCAATACGAGACCCTCCAGACCCAACTTCCCGACCAAATTTTTTTTGGGCGGGGAGAAGTTGGGCTGGCAGCCAGGCTAACAAGGAGGAGAAAGAACAAAAAACAATTTGAGCTACTATGATAGAACATGTTTTCGTTCATCAAAAGACAATGACGGATAAATATAAAATTTGTTTTGAGATTAAAAATGTACTTATACCTGACAACTATATGTTTTGAACAATGTGTTTTCAATTTTTTTGGTGTTTTGTTTACTGACTGCTTGATAGTGTATATCATTTTGATCACTTTGTTTATGATTTGAGAGCAGTGTTTGATTTTGAGCACAGGTAAATCTGTTTTGAGGTGAAAGTTTCATTTTGCAAGAGGATTCAGAGGTTTTGTAATTAGTGCTTGAAGATGAGGTTTTGTGTTTACAGTTTTGAGAAAATGGGTGGCTGTTTCAACAAATGTGTTTTATCAATCGTGAAAAACTGTAAAGGATATCACAGAGGGATATGTTTGTCTATTGTTTGTCACAAATACTGAACCATTCAACTCGTATCACTGCCAAAACTTTTGGTCACAACTGTAAGTAGGACTTAGCTACCAAAGACTGTTCAGGAAAGGAGGGAACTATTATTGTTTTCGGCTACAACGTTTCATAGAGTTTGTACTGCAACAACAAGTCATACGACGCCTTTCACAATTGTCAAGAGCACCTCCATACCACTACCCTCCTCACAGTGCAGACTCAGTCTTCAGATTGAACTCAGATTACAAGGTATTTCGGATGATCAACCGTTTGACTTTGTGTTCCATTTGTCTAACTTTCTGTTCATGATCAGCTAAAGTTCCTGATCAAATAAACTGTGTTGGTTGAGTTTGTTTCCAGGGATGATTCATTATATTACCCTGACACAGACAGACACCCTCTTAGTTCAAATTGTAATATTTATTAGCTCAGTGCATTTCCAGTAGAAAATACAGCAAAGATACATTACAAAGTACATAAGTCTCGGGTTAATGGCAAAGTCCCAAATCATACATCTCCCTACGTCTCTATCATTAGATTACAGTATAACCAATGTTACACTTCAGGCGGCTAGCACATTACCCATTTTTGCTGTGGATGTGGATTACAGATTATTTATCAGTACAAATAGTTTGACTGGTGTATACAAATGTATATTTGTAAGTGTTTTATAATAAGCATGGTGTGTGTGAATGTGATGCAGTTGATAAGTGTTGAGTGAGCTGTGTGTAGTCAACGTAACAAATCGATATGTCTGAGTGATAGATCAAAGATACACAGGGGCACTAAACAGGCCATGCCCAATATCAATCCTAACCTTATCAAAACATTCATCTGAGGTAACCGATATGCAGGGCCCAAACTCCACACAAGAGGTCCTGACTCCCAGAGCAGGCAGTGCCTGAATACAGAGCCAGTCACCATGCGAGGTACCTGCTTAACATGACACATCACAGAAACACATCAAAGAACAAGTTAAGAAACCACATAAATGTCAATGATATTTACATTTAACAGTAAACTTGATAAAGAATAAAACAAGCATAAAAACAGAAGCAACCAAGCCAGATCCTGGAGAGATGCAAGGGACAGCATTCTCCATGTTCCAGCCCAGCCTCCATCTCAGAGAGCTCGGCTGCTCTAAAGGAGGCCCTGGGACAGTCAGACTGATGGGACTGGAAACATGGCACATGGCTCTTCTAGGATCAGGCCTGATCACCGCTGGATGAGATAAGAGCACAGAACTAGTGCAACACTTAACGATGAACAACCTGTCTGAACTTTGACCTCTGGGTAGAAAGAGGGAGCAGGGCTAAGCCCCTCCCCTCTAGTTAGTCTGCAGAGCATTTTGTAGAGATACCCTAACCCACACATTTTACCATGATTTCGAGGCACTGAATTCAATGATATCACCCAACAGCAAACATTATGCCTAATGTGGGCGTTGGCCCATAGAAGTTGAGCTGAGGCACAGAGCACTCCACTGCTGGCAAACAGAAGACATCCAGGGTAACCATGGCTCCTGCCCCTGTGCCCCCATCAGGGAGACCCTGTAGCACAGAGATGTCAGGGATGGGTCTGTTTACTCCTAGAAAACCAACCAATGGGAAGTCAGAAACACCCCTCTCACTCATCGCTCGCTCTCTTCAGCACCGAGGGGGTGGAGTCAGTGAAAGGCCTGAAGACATGAATAGAAAAAAACAGTTTTTAAAAATGACAAAAATACCACGTTGTAGCTATAAAACAATGCATGTGTGTGTGGACGTGAGTGTGTATACACACCTAGCGGGATACACAGGCCAGCTTGCTTGGACGGGTGTTGGCTGAGCAGAACTGGGGCTCATAAGCATGGCACTGTAGATGTTGGCTGCCACCACCAGGATGCAGAGCAGGATGGGCCCGATGATGGCCCCCTCCAAACCCAGATAGTACGCTCCGCCAGCCACAGCTAGGCCTGTCAGGTAGGGGTGCCCACCTCTACATAGAGGGGACCAACGTGTCATCACAGAAGAGACACACACAAACACACACACAAAGATCCACGAACCCTCTCTTACCCTGATATGTCGGAGTAGATGGCAGTGTCTACAAAGTAGGTTGGTAGCAGATGGCAGAACAGCAGCAGCAGAGCCCTTACACCCTCTCCCTGAGCCAACCACAGGTCACAGACAGCAGGTAGCGCCGCCCAGTAGGTCCCCAGGAACGGCACGGCCCCCAGGATGGCAGCCAGAGCTACGGAGGGGGGTGAAGGGGGGTTCAGTTTCATCAAGCCAAGGTAACTATACCACACACACACAATACTTACCAGAAGGGATGAAGACTATGTTGATGCCAAAGATGGTGTGTGTGAGCCAGGTATAGAGGCCATAGAAGCCAGCCATCTTCAGAGACGCATCAAACACCCCTCTGACACACACACCACACACACCACACACACACAGTTATTATAGACACATGTTATTAGATGCATCAAACACCCCTCTGAGACACACAGTTATTATATTATATATATTTACACTGTATATGTGTGTGTTATTGATGTGTGTGTATGTATGTGTGAGTGTATATGTACAGTGCCCTCCAAAAGTATTGGAACAGTGAGGCCAATTCCTTTATTTTTGCTGTAGACTGAAAACATTTGGGCTTGACATCAAACGATGAATGTGAAACCAGAGATCAACGTTTCAGCTTTTATTTCCAGGTATTTACATCAGGATCTGATGCACAAATTAGAAAATATCACCTTTTTGTTCGAACCCACCCATTTGTCACGTGAGCAAAAGTATTGGAACATGTGACTGACAGGTGTGTTTTGTTGCCCAGGTGTGTCCTATTACATACATTATTCAATCAATAAATACCACTGAATGTCTACACTCAGGTTCAGATTGGGTAAGATAGGTTTTGTCTATGCAGACTGTATTCAGAGGTGAAAACAACATGAAAACCAGAGCGCTGTCTTTGGGTGAAAAACAAGCAATTGTGAGTCTTAGAGAAGATGGAAAATCAATCAGAGCCATTGCAGAAACATTGGCCATAGCCAGTACAACCATTTGGAATGTCCTGAAGAAGAAGAAAACTACTGGTGTACTAAGTAACAGACGTCGAACAGGTAGACCAAGGAAAACATCAGCAGTTGATGACAGAAACATTGTGAGAGCTGTAAAGAAAGACCCTAAAACAACTGTTAGTGAGATCAGCAACAACCTCCAGATGGCAGGAGTGAAGGTATCACTATCTACTGTTCGCAGAAGACTTCATGAACAAAAGTACAAGGGCTACACCAGAAGATGCAAACCACTCATTAGCAAGAAGAATAGGAAGGCCAGGCTGGAATTTGCCAAAAAGTACAGAGATGAACCTCAAAAATTCTGGGACAAAGTTTTATGGACTGATGAGACAAAGATTAACTTTTACCAAAGTGATGGAAAGGCTAAAGTTTGGAGAAAGAAAGGAACTGCTCATGATCCCAAACACACAAGCTCATCTGTGAAACACGGTGGAGGTAATGTCATGGCTTGGGCTTGCATGGCTTCTTCTGGGACGGGCTCATTAATCTTCATTGAGGATGTAACACATGATGGCAGCAGCAAAATGAACTCGGAAGTCTACAGAAACATTTTGTCTGCCAATTTAAGGAAAGATGCAACCAAACTGATTGGCAGAGCCTTCATCATGCAGCAAGATAACGACCCAAAACACACTGCCAAAACAACAAAGGAGTTCATCAGGGGCAAGAAATGGAAGGTATTAGACTGGCCAAGTCAATCTCCAGAAAACCCTATAGAGCATGCATTTTACCTGCTTAAGAGGAGACTGAAGGGAGGAACCCCACAAAACAAACAACAACTGAAAGAGGCTGCAGTGAAAGCCTGGGAAAGCATCAAAAAGGAAGAATGCAAAAGTTTGGTGACGTCAATGGGTCACAGACTTGCTGCAGTTATTGAAAGCAAAGGATTTGCAACTAAATATTAAGTCTTATTCACTTAAATATGTTTTAAGTATATCTGTTCCAATACTTTTGATCACATGACAAATGGGTGGATTCAAACAAAATGTGATATTTTCTTAGTTGTGCATCAGATCCTGATGTAAATACCTGGAAATAAAAGCTGAAACGTTGATCTCTGGTCTCACGTTCATTATTTGATGTCAAGCCCAAATGTTTTCAGTCTACAGCAAAAATAAAGGAATTCGCCTCACTGTTCCAATACTTTTGGAGGGCACTGTATGTATATGTGAGTGTGTGTGTCCGTATGTGTGTGTGTACCTGATGGCCTCCTCCACAGACTGGCCTATAATGTTGGAGGAGGCTCCGGGCTGGGACAGCGGGGTGAGACTGATCACCCACTTGACTGGCTTGTAGTTCTCTCCACTGGAGCTCAGCAGGTAGAATAGGGTGGTCAGGAAGATGACCTACACACACACACACACACGATATAGCAAAGCAACAAGAGAGTCGCAACACAATAGAGAGTGAACGTGTCTGTGAGACTCACAAGGCTCAGGACAAAGTTCAGCAGAGCCGTGCCGCTGTGGAACAGGACAGTGAGGAGAGTGGTTGTCGTGGAAAACAGCAGCCCAACGTTTCGACTCATCACTACCCACAGAGACTCCATTATCTAGGGTTAGGGTTAGAACACACATCACACACACCACTAGTGCACCCACCCACGCCACACACACTCAGAGTGTGCACACATCACACAAACTGAAACCACTCAGACAGGGTGAGAATACACTTCGAGAATACAGTACACACTTCCCACACACTGAAACCACACACACACACACACACACACACACACACACATACTGATTCCCACAGGTATACACACACAAACACAAAGCGAGAACACACACTACACAGACAGTATAGACACAGCACACACTCACAGAGAGCAACGTCTCGATGTTCTCCTGTACAAAGGAGGCAACATCCTGCCAGTCTAGGATGTCTCCCAGCCAGCTGCTCTGCCTCTGCAGGGTCAGCTTGTGGCCCCGGCCCTGACGCCCAGTCTGGGTAGTGTTCTGAAACACACACACACACACAAACACGTACACACACACACATATGTATACGCACACATACACAAACATGTATACACACACACATATGTATACGCACACATACACAAACATGTATACACACACACATATGTATACGCACACATACACAAACATGTATACACACACATACACAAACATGTATACACACGTACACAAACCCTGATAGTCAGACTCAACCAATATTTAAGCTGATCAGAAGGATGATTATGGAGTGTGTTTGTGTGTTACCTTGACGAACCAGGAGTGGTAGAGTCGGTCCCAAAGTTCTAGAACCTGCTTCTCAATGACAGCTGTGTGATTCACCTTATCCCCTAACATCTTATGGAGCTGCACACACACACAGACATCCATGAGGGTCTATAGACACTAACCTAATGTGCCCCTAGTCAAGCAGATGGCCTGTGCTACAGGGTGCCTGTGCTACAGGGTGCCTGTGCTACAGGGTGCCTGTGCTACAGGGTGCCTGTGCTACAGGGTGCCTGTGATACAGGGTGCCTGTGCAGCAAGGCAGGGCCCACCTTGTTAGTGATCCATTCTCGTCCGTGCTGGTAGACATTGGTGGCAGCTGAGTTCAGAGCCTTCTGGACCACCTGCGCCTCCGGAAGTAAGCTGGGACACACACACACAGGTATGGAGCATTTCAGACAGACGCTGTGAGTGTGTGTGTGTGTGTGTGTGTGTGTGTGAGAGAGTGACTGACTGACTGACTGTGTATGGGAGAGTGTGTGTGACTTAGTGAGTGTGAGTGTATGTGAGAGGAGTGTGGGTCAGATGGCTGAGCGGTTAGGGAATCGGGCTATTAATCAGAAGGTTGCCAGTTCAATTCTGATCTTCTGGATAAGAGCGTCTGCTAAATGACTAAATGTAATGAGTGAGAAAGCGAGTGTCTCATACTTGGCCCATTCTGGGTGGTTGGAGACCGTCTCATTGATCAGGTTACTGGTGACCTCAATAATATGGACACTTTCATGGTGGACCTGGGGAGCAAGCACACACAGCTGTCCAACACTACAGTGACCTGGTTAGGGTCATTACAGTGACCTGGTTAGGGTCACTGCAGTGACCTGGTTAGGGTCATTACAGTGACCTGGTTAGGGTCATTACAGTGACCTGGTTAGGGTCATTACAGTGACCTGGTTAGGGTCACTGCAGTGACCTGCGACCAGACGGTGCAGCAGCGAGGAACACAGCTCTGTACCATAGCGGTGAGCAGCAGAGCCATCAGTAGAGTTCCTGTGACCAGCAGGAAGATGATGAAGATGCTGATGAGTTTATCCAGAGAGCGCTCCAGCCACACGATCATCTACACACAGAGAGAGGAAAACAGGGAGAGGAGAGAGAGGAGGAGGGAGAGAGAGAGGAGAGGAGAGAAAAAAAAGGATAGGAAGAGAGAGAATATAGATATAATCAGCCAGTAGGAGTCTCTGGACATGTGCTGCTGGTCATATGGAGAAACCTGTGTTCCCTGCCTCAGGTGAACACTACTCTCACAAATCCTCCCACACAACCCTCATCAGTCTGGCATCTGAAACAAGGAGCTCGCAACAGCCAATCACATGATGTACATTGGCGGTCCATCACATTGCTGTGTGTAAATTGCTGAACCAATCATTCGTGGCAGAAGAGCACACCGATTGGTCAGTGCCAAAAGGTGGTCTCTCGGGAGCTGCCGGGCTGATTAGTGAAGACTGCGGGCATAACGACGGCGCTGCACCCTGACCCTACACACCGATATCCTCACACAAACCAGGCATGAAGGCATGCATGTTCAACCCTGCAGCTCTGTGAGAGTGTGTGTGTGAGAGTGTGTTTTGACTGCAGAGACTTCAAGCCTTTCTAAAAAGGTCATGATGCCGTTATTCATCATAACAATGTTTCTGGCCATTGCCTGGTTATGTTCGCTCCTGATAATAAAAACATCTTGCGCTTTCTTTTCCTCCTTCTCTCAGTTTATCTGAGATGAAAGGAAAGATGCTAATCACCCAGGTTTCTCTATGTCCCAACCATCAAGGATGCTTTCAAACCCTATTAAATTGTGTGTGGTTAGTTCTGAGAGGTGTGTGTGTGTAAACCACCAGGCGTCAGGAGGATAAGTGTGTGAGTTAGTGCACACAGTCACACACAGCCCAAGTATGGCTGCATCTCAATACTGATGCTAAGCTCTCTTCTGGCAGGACAGGACAGCTCAACGTACCACAGCTCTGTGTGGGATTTAGAAAGATAGTGTTTGTGAGAGCTGCCCAAATGATCCTCAGATTATGGAAAGGCACATCTCTCCTAATGTAGCTTAACTTAATATGCACATGTCAGGTAGCATGTCAGCATGATAGCTAGAGTTAGTAAGGAAAGTGAGCACTTTAAAGAGGTCATGGGACTAAGCATTGCTGGGACACTGGTGATCACAGTCACCACAATGGTCAAATGTATTTAACCATATTAAGTCAATATATGTTTGTGCACAACTAACCCTAACTCTAATAAGGAGTGTCCCAACCCATCCCCTCTCCTTTCCAGTGTAAAACCCACAATGGACCTGTTTTATCACAGATACGTATTCCCAGGACCCCCCTTTTCCCCCTCCCCTTGCCCTGTCAGGTGGTCAACATACTGTCCTGGTTACAGAAACCCCGCCCCTCATATAGCTACATGCAGCTCAAACACTCTGAAGCCGACCAGTCAAACAAGTCACAGTAGGGAGAAACTACGGAGGGCTGAGGAGCCAATGAGCTCACCCCACCGTAGCCTCAGCAGTATGTAGCAAGAAGCGAGCAGGAAATGAGGGCAGGGGGCTTAGACAGGTGGACAGGATGGAGGGATGATAGTGGATGGGGAGAGCGTGAGATCACGGTACAGCAGGGTGAGCTCACTGCCACGCACACACACACTTCTGCTCTTTCTCAGCTGCTCACTCCAGAACTCACACACACACACACACAGACACACGCGCACACACACACACACACACACACACACACATACATACATACATACATGTTTATAAACGCACGCATACACTTGCATGATCTCTCTCTCAGCACTCCTCCAGGTCATTACCTGCTTGTTAAGCCAACGCCACAGCTTTAGGAAGAGACAGAGACACATTCAGGGATTATTATGGGGCACATGGTACCCAAGCAACAAGAACTCAGCCTCTTGAACAGAGCAGGATACACAGACCAGGATACTGGTAGACACCAGGAGGATACTGGTACACACCAGGAGGATACTGGTACACACCAGGAGGATACTGGTACACACCAGGGTACTGGTACACACCAGGGTACTGGTACACACCAGTAGGATACTGATACACACCAGGATACTGGTAGACACCAGGAGGATACTGGTACACACCAGGATACTGGTAGACACCAGGAGGATACTGGTACACACCAGGGTACTGGTACACACCAGTATAATACTGGTACACACCAGGGTACTGGTACACACCAGTAGGATACTGGTACACACCAGGGTACTGGTACACACCAGTAGGATACTGGTACACACCAGGATACTGGTAGACACCAGGAGGATACTGGTACACACCAGGGTACTGGTACACACCAGTAGGATACTGGTACACACCAGGATACTGGTAGACACCAGGAGGATACTGGTACACACCAGGGTACTGGTACACACCAGTAGGATACTGGTACACACCAGGGTACTGGTACACACCAGTAGGATACTGGTACACACCAGGATACTGGTACACACCAGGAGGATTCTGGTACACACCAGGAGGATTCTGGTACACACCAGGGTACTGGTACGTGTGGTAAAGTAGGCGGGGCTTACAAAGGAGAATGGGGCAGGCAGGTTGTGATTGGGTGCAGGGAGTTTCAAAAGTTTTGAGAAGGATGCCAATCATTGTAATTGGATATCAGAGGTGTCAACAAGTGCTTGGACCAGAAAAAGAGTACAGGCGTGGACGTCAAGCTAGCGTGTGAGACGAGGAGGTGAAGCATCAGTGAAATCTTCAGAAGGGACTCTGACATGCAGCAGACAGCAATCTTATCAATGATTGAACATGTCATGTTTAAATTTCAATGTTTAATTTCCTCTAATCTACCTGGCAGAACTCACAGGGGGTACTTCCCCCTCAATGACCAATCAGCTGCTTCAAAAGACGGCTGTTCTCCATGACAATTGCTATGAACCATTTAGAAAACCTCCTTTCAGAGATACGAAGAAACACTGTAGTTACTAGTAATTAAACCTTCTGCACAGTGCAGACCTCAACAGCATCCGGTAAGCTACTTCTAATTATCAGTGATTTTAGACTTCTTCAACATTATAATCCTTATTCTATCAAAAAATGCAGCCAACTGCACACCAGTGGGGGACTGGAACATGCAGGTTTAGTGTATCGCTCAGTGAAAGGTTGTGGCATTTTGAGTGTGTGTGTTACCTTGGTGTCGACACGGAGCAGGAACTGAGCAAGGCCTTTGATTGGTCCAGGTAGGAGGGCTTCCTGTCGCTCCCAGCAGAACCTCTGCAGCACCTCCCACCATGACATCAGCCTCCGCTTAGCAAATCCCTTCAGGCCAAAACGCACCACTATCTTCTTCAGTACCCATACTACAAAAAACACAAATACACTCAGTCTGCCATATGTAATAATTAGATTTGCAAACTGTCAGGTTCTGTGCAGGAGCATGTGCATTAGGGCTGGGCAATATGGGTGAAGAATTATCAATATATTTATATTTCCATTCAATAACGATAATTAAGACAATAGACCACAGATCGGTAGTAGCAGCTAAATAAGTCTCTTCCTCAACTTTTTCTCTACACTCGGCATAAAGTTAAGGCAGCAAGGGAGCACGTACCTGGGGTCAAGTAACTTAAGCTTTTTAAAACCTTGCTTTTTATCAATACCTTGGCGCAAACTCACACTTTCTGCATGTTCCAGCAAGTGATTTTGCTTCAGGTGGTAAAAAAGGTTTGTCGTATTACCAGACTTGGTAGTCACCTGTTTGTTTACTACACAATTTGCACCGAACATTGCTCTGCTCTATCTTGGATTTCAAAAAGCCAAACCACTTCCAAATAACTGAAGAAGACAAACCCTTTTTATCAATCAATTCTTAATTGGAATGGAATGGGATGAGCACGGAGCTAAATCAATGTCCAAACATGATCCAGTTTAAAAGAAGGTTCAAATCAATGATTTTCATAAGGTAAAGGGATGAGGGTGTGAATTAAGAAGGAAATTATAATTATATGGATATAAATACTGATTGTATAGATATGTATGTAGATATGGATATATTGATTGTTTATAAATATAAATATAGATATATGCATTGTATAAATATATAAAATATAAAAGATTTATAGTATATTGGGTTGTATGTAAATGGCAAGTGTGGTGTGGAGGAAAGGGGCAGGATTAAATAAGTGTAAACTTCTTCCTGCTCCTTTTCAGGCATATCTCAACAACACAGATAATTTGTTTGGTTTTGTTTTTGTGAAAACATAGTTTTGTTTGTTGTATTTCCATGCTTTTCATTTTGTTTTGTATGTGGATATGTCTGAAATAAAACTAAATCAAATTCAAATTCAATTGGAAGTTGCTCCCTCGCCATGGTTATCGCTGCCACTGTTTTCGGCAATAAGACTTATTTTCCGCGGTTAACATTAGCTACTCCACTCGAGGTGCTCAGTATATTTAAGTGAGCGAAGGCTACCATTTCTCCGCAACTTCCTGCTTCATCACAGAAATTAAATGGACCGCTGATTTTTATTATTGAAAATGAATTAAGGTTACGATATCTTTATTGAGGGAAGTCATTACTGATTTTTTTTTTTACATTTTTGTGTATAGAGGAATATTACCAGCCACAGGGATGGGTAGCAGCTGCAGGATCCACAGGTTGAGCCACACCTGCACCAGCAGGACAGCCCAGAGCAGCAGGACAAAGTAGATGTCGCTGGCTCTCTGGGAGCTCTTCTCACGGTAGAACAGCCCCCCGGCCTCAGGTCTGGGGGCCCGGGAAGAGAGGGGGCTGGGGGGGGGCACACCCCCTACCCAGGGAGGAGACGGGGGGAGGACAGACGGGGGGGAGGAGAGACAGAGGGGGGAGATACAGAGACAGAGGGGGGAGGAGACACAGAGGGGGGAGATACAGAGACAGAAAGGGAGATAAAAAGGAGAAACATTGAAAATTGAAAAAAAGATGATAGAAGAAAAAGAGGTTGCAGGGAACTCAAGAGAAAGAAAGAAAAAAAAAGGAGGGAAAGAATGAGGAATAAGTTTAGTCGTCACACGGACAATGACCTGCGCTGAGCATGCATGAGAGGTAATGCCTGTAGTCTCACCTGTAGGGGGCGCAGATCTGCTGGCCCCTGGGCTCATGCGCAGGTTGCTGCAGGAAATGGCCATGTAGATGGTGTTAGCAGCAAACGATAACACCTGACCAGGTAACTCACCTCCAGAGAGAAGAGAGGTGGGAGAAAGGAGAGGAGAGAGGTGGGAGGAAGGAGAGGAGAGAGTTAAGGGAAATGGTAGAACAAAAGCAGATGGAGTGTTCAAAGTGCCAGTATTTGTGATGGTTTAGTTTCACTGTACTGTGTGTATAAGTGAGTAAAAGAGAGAGAGATTACACCTTTTCCCGGGACCGGTGGTTTTTCTTGGGAACCCACTATCAGAAGAGAGACAACCACCACACATATGGGAACTCTCCATGACCCAGTTAGAGACACTGGAGGGGAGGGTGGATGGACAGAGACAGTAAGAGTGTTATACAAGAGTTCCACTACAAAAAACTCATAAACAACAATACCACCACTTTGGAGTCCTTGGTGTTAGCTTTAAGCTTTTCCATCAATCTTCTCCTCAGAACAGTCTTCTACTCTCAGATGCATTTAACATTTCAGGATTAAAGGTTATCACCTCTCCTCTGCAACAACCCCGCTGCTATTAATACTCAGGACAGCCTTGAAATACACACTGAACAGTGCACGTGTGTGTGTGAGCAGTTTATCTTCTAACAGCAGCTCTAGGCTAGCTGGTTGCAGTTTATCTTCTAACAGCAGCTCCAGGCTAGCTGGTTGCAGTTTATCTTCTAACAGCAGCTCTAGGCTAGCTGGATGCAGCTTCTCTCTCGGCCAGGCTGAAGAGGATAGTCCGCCATGGAATGCATGGCTCACTGTCTCCTGGTCTTTTCAGAATTAATCTCCAATATCTCTCCATCCCCTCCCCCCTCCCCTCACCCAGGAAGAAGAGCAGGATGGCCCAGACAGGAACAGACAGAGTCCTCAGGCTGCGCTTCGTACTGGGGCTCCACAGGAAGACCACAGCTAAAATGTACCCCACCACTACTGTACACACCTGGGGGGAGGGAAGAGAGAGAGGGGAGAAAGAGAAAAGAGATTAAAAAGGTGCAGAGGGAAGGAGAAATACATTGAAAAGCATCTTGAAAAGAAATAATCTCAACGTCTGCAAAGGTTCACAATAGGGGTGGGGGATATATTTTTTTAAGTATATATATATATCTTTCTTTTTCAAAAAATCTCAGAAAAATCGTTAATAGATTTGTAATCAAATCCTTACCCCAAAAATCGAATCGTGAGGTACCAAAAGATTCCAACCCCTAGTTCACACAAAGACTACATTAGCTGATGAAATCCAATACTGCTCGGGCGCTACTTGGTTATTTTTAGACGCAGTAGCATTAGAAAAGTCTGAGACTGAGAACAGTGTCTAATTACGTAACAGGGATCCTGATAAAGTTGACTTTTTGTCAACTTGATAACATTGATTAGCCCAGTTCAGATTCATTTGAACCTTCTAGAGTATGTTTCCTATATTGCAGTTCCATAAATGTACTATTAATGAATTGTTAAACAGAAAGCAAGTTCCTGTGTTTTTTCTACATATTAATCGTGACAGTTATGGTTTGTAGTAACCCTGCCACGCCTACCGTCTGATCCAGTGTAATGTACCTTCCTGTTGTTGAGTGTGACAAGTTTGTTGCTGTGGCCGGGGCGTGCCCCGCTGTCTCCCCCTGTCACTCACCAACATGGCGTGGAAGCAGTCCAGCACGCTACCGATGATGTCACCCGCTTGCCCGAGGATCAACTGCATGCCGACCAGCCTCCAGAGCCGGTAGAGCAGGTAGAGAAGCGGCGCGCCCACCCCGAGCACCATAAGCACCACGAGCCTCTCCAGGACCAAGGATCCCAACGCCTCCACCCCGTGGTTCACGCACCACACAGGCACCAGCAGAGTGCCAACAACTATTGGCGTCCCGGTATCTTGGAGACTGTTGAGCCAGGAGCGGCCGAGGCGGGCCAGGGAGTGCTTGAACGGGTGGAGGAAAGTCCCGCAGAGCACTGCCCATAGAAGCGGCCGGAGAAACGCTTCCAGGATAAAGTAAACCAGGACAGCAGCTCCACAACAGATTGCCACAAAGATCATAGCCCCGGTGTTGTAGAAGGCCTGTTTGATATTTTTGTCAAATTTGAGGGACGAAGGGTGGGTTAGCAACTGGCTCACCATGCCTACTGCAGGTTGAACACTCTCGGAGAAGGAGACGTAGTGAGGCCGGGCAGGTTGAGGGCTCTCCGGGGGAGCTGCCTCGGGCCCCGAATCCTCATCTGCCATCTTCCCTGGTCTGCCTCAGTCTCCTGCTTCCGCTACGTGAACAACGGAGCTCACCACGAGGGAAAAAACAAAGTCGACGTCACGTTGCAGTTGACGTAACCGTAAAAGGGCATTATGGGTAACGTAGTGTATAATGTGTCCATGCCGCGATATGTCTTCCACGTAATAAAACAAAAGATAATTATTTTCTAATGACAGTTTAATTGATAACAAACACTAGCATGGTAAATAACACAGGCAGTTTCAATGGGAAGCATTTCCGAGCAAATAACTAGTTTAGTGAGAGAGATTCCTTAACTCTTATGTACAACAGGTCAAACGGGGCCAGTGAACAACCCTCACCCTCTAGACAAACTCTCAGCTCTCCTGGTCTGTGTGGCATCCGTTTCACCATCCGTTTCACCATCCGTTACACCATCAGTTACACCAACCACAGCAGACCTACAAGTAAACAACTTTTCCCAGACACACCTACTTTCCTCATATGCTGAACACAAAAGTTGGTATGTAATTGTAGCTTGGAAAGACAAATACAGCAACGCACTCTCTATCTGGACAATATTCTACGGGCAGCTTGATATTTCAGGCCTTAGTGTATCATTAATGATCCTTACATGGGCTGGTCCAGACTGATCCAACAAGCAATCTTCTGCATGCATTAGAATGA
Source organism: Hypomesus transpacificus (assembly GCF_021917145.1). NCBI lineage: Eukaryota > Metazoa > Chordata > Actinopteri > Osmeriformes > Osmeridae > Hypomesus > Hypomesus transpacificus. Next base: position 751,112 of record NW_025813696.1, on the reverse strand, counting down.
CAAGTTATGAGAAGACGAATACGGGCTCACTGGGAAGTGTGTTGGTTAATCCTTGTAGTGGTTAACATAAATATAGCAAATCAAATACCTGCTAAACCTATATGCTACTGATCTCTGCTATCTACAGTGGCTGGAACCATTGTCTGACTAGGGTAAGGGTTAGGTTGTTATGATAACACTAATTGTTGGCTTCATGATTTCTCTCATTTGTGCCAGGCATTAATAATATTAATAGACATGATTCTGTATGTAATAGCTTATGTGTATTTCTGTTCAAAGTGCACCCCGTATCCAGGATAAAAACAGGTCTTATTGCTGATTCTCCATTTCTCTTCTGTTCTCGTCTTTCCTCTTTCTCATTATGGGCTGTCCTGCTTATAGGCTGTCCTGCTTACGGGGTGCCCATGAGGAGGTAGAAGGTGAGAGCCACGATGAGCAGTAGGCAGAACGGAGAAGAGAAGGTCTGGTAGGCTGTGGAGGGCATGAAGATGTCCTCATACTTATAGATGCTGATCATGTGATCACTGACGGGGGGAGCGTCAATGTCATGTCTGGTGATAGAGCCTGGGATGGGGAGGGGTGGGGAGGGGAGGGGAGGGGAGGGGAGGGGAAGGGAAGGGAGGGGAGGGGAGGGGAGGGGAGGGGAGGGGAGGGGAGGGGAGGGGAGGGGAGGGGAGGGGAGGGGAGGGAGGGAGGGGTGGGGAGGGGTGGGGTGGGGTGGGGTGGGGTGGGGTGGGGTGGGGTGGGGTGGGGTGGGGTGGGGAGGGGTGGGGATGGAGTGTCAGGAGGAGAAGAGAGGTTGATTTAGTTTCATTTACGTAAACATTAATTTTCTGTCCATTCACTTCCCAACAACCCACTGACCTTGTATGGCCGGGCCCCAGGCAAACAGGTAGTACCAGGACAGGTGCAGGTCCACCAGAGTCTCCTCGCGGGGGACATACAGCGGGCGCTTGAAGCGACAGGTAACCCTGTTGTTCTCAAACAGTCCCTCCTCATCCCGTGCCGGGTTCCTCTTGATCTCTTTGGCCCACTGGCCCACGTTGTAGAAGTGGTGGATACGCACACGCCCGTTATCGTCATGGACACAGCCCATGACATCATCTCCTCCCTGATAAAGAATAACGTGTTTATTATTTTTTTCAACTTTGTGTTCTTAGAGCAACATTGACCTGTATTAATTTTTGCAGATGCTGTTATCCAAAGCAGTGTGCTGTTCAAAGAGTATTACAGTAGTAAGTGTCATGGAATTATTTGTATGATGTATGACATGGTGCATTAATAGCTTTCCCCATTTGGAATATTGCAGATTTTCACAGACAAGACAGTGCTAAATGAATCAAATGAATGTAACATCAAGGATGCAAACACCAACATCTTCATCAAGGTCAAAGTGTGTGGTTTGGCACCATGACAGCAGCTCACCATCTTCTTGTCGGAGGAGAAGCCCACAGCCACCCAGCCGTCTGTGTCTGCGCTCATCTCGTACTCCACATCTGTCCCGATCCTGCGGTAGCTCAGGAAGTAGTCACACGTCTCTGCATCGCAGCCCGGCTTCCCATACCTGCAGAGAAAGAGCGAGCAGACTCACTGACACCTAGAAGAAGAGGGAGGAGATCCTGTAGCTTCTGTGAACATGAGCCCTAAGGCATGCAGCTGGGAACACACACACACACCCCCACACACACCCACACACACCCCCCCCCACACACACACACACACACACACACACAGACACACACTGAAACGGTTCTAACCTGATGCAACCCTTGGTTACTCCACAGTCTGTAACCTTGATCCTGGCAAATGGATCAACAGGAGGCGCTGTGGGGAAGGGGTAACCTGGAGAACAAACCAGCACACATTTAGAACAGACACTGAAGCATAACCAACCTAACTAACCTGGCAGTAAGGTAGACAAATGTTTGAGGCCAGGAGATGTGTGGGAAAGATTGTGCACGCCCTTTTAGAGAGAGAGAGAGGAGAGAGAGGAGAGAGAGATGGGGAAGAAGCAGGGAGCTGCCCAGGGTGCTGAACGTGATCTGTGTTCTGACCATACGAATGGAAAGTTAAGAACTGGCACAAAGACACAGTGGTACACCGAGTGGTTTGCCATGCTCAAATGACCTTGTGTTTACACGTCGACACACCAAGTCATCATTATGAGCCAACGGTTACGGTTAACGTTTACGGTTACCGTAAAGTAATGCAGACTCGTATGTTTGTGTGAAATAGCTCCTTCACCATAAACAAGCTTGTTTACATTAGTGAGACAGAATGGGTGAGTAAAATACACTTCATGCCAATTACCAAAAACGCCTGACATGCTAATGCTGTCACAAATGGTTAGTGTCATCGGGAAGCAAACAGCGCATCCTACAGTGATGCTCACCATCGTCCGACAGATAACGGGACTCCAGAAACTCGGAAGCGAAGGTGCTATATGAGTCCTTGTGAGGCTCTTTATGGCCCGGTTCTCCGTGGTCTCCGTGGCTGGCCCGAAGTGCACCCTCATCGGTGGGGCTCGGATGGACCCCCCACCAACAGCCGTGATTCAGTAGCAGCGTTAACTGAAGAAGGCTACGCAGAGATATCATGGCCAAAAGAACAACAAATTCTAGACAAAAGAAAAATCTATCGGAATCTTCATTGTTGATCGTTTTCGAGCTTCTCTAATTTATATGAGAGATTGATCTCGTCACTGAATCATTTCCGCATCGCAAATGCTTGTGTCGTAGCTTGCTTTCAAACGAAGAGTGAGGGACGGGTTCAGCGGATGATAAGGTTAGGCTTCTAAAACCGAAATTAGTAAAATTTGTAACAGAGCGCTTCTGTTTGGGCAATCCATTTAATCCCCGTGAGATTCCTTGTTTTGCTGGTCCAAGGCCGCAATCTTCAGATATGTGATAAAAGAAATCAGACGTAAACACGAATGGTCTCGTCCAGGTCACTCTGACTCTACCATCATATTCACTCACGTTGCCATCCAATAGGAAACCACGACGTGCAGCGGCCGTGATCAATCTCTTGGATTTTGAATTTCCTCTTAATTCCAACCACCAACATTTGTGAAAATATGTTTATTCGTTACTCAGGATGAGTTCCTATGCACCTTGATATAACCTGGTGTACTCCTGCTATAAGCATATTCTTATCCAAAAGAGTAGAGAGGAAAATAACCTTAAATCAAAAGGAGTAGAGATTGACGGAAAAGCAACATTATGATTTAGTGAGGAGAGTGAGATAATCTAGTCAGTCTAGTCTAAATCCACGTGTCAGTTGTTTATAACATTGTGTGCAGTGTGCAGAACACCAAACTTAAATGTACTGGGTTGAAGGGTTCGAACTGTATGTAAATCATGTGCATAATAGCTCGGATAGATCACATGGGTACATTACATTTACATGTATGCATTTAGCAGACACTTTTAACCAAAGCGACTTCCAAGAGAGAGCTTTACAAAAGAGCATAGGTCACTGATCATATTAACGAGGTAGTCCCAAACATTGCAAGCAGCCAAAACATGAAGCATACATTGTGAAAAAACTAAACAAGTGCCAAAAGGGAAGACCCATAGGAGCATGCAGTTATACAAGTTACAAATTAAAACAACATGAACCACAAAAAGTGCAGGACTGTACCTGTAGAAGAACAATCAACAGTAAAATATTTCAAAGCGAGTACAAGACTTAACTTCGTTATTGGATCAAAGCTGACCACTGCCCTACAGTACATAGGGGTCTACAACCTACAAAGGGTATTTTGGGAGACGCATCACTTGAGTGCTAATGTCTGTGTTTGACTTCATGCAGCGGCGGCGGTGCCGACAGTCGGCTGCAGCCGGCTGCCTTGAAGCTAAGAATGCCATTGGCTGCTTCAAGTCAGCCGGGCTGCAGGCGCCTGCAGGCGACGCCGGCGCTACATGAAGTCAAACACACCTATTGCCACATGGTGGGAGTATAGGAGTTGTAATCCCAGATTCCATTGTCTGATCAGCAGGGAGCCTGGACAGTGGACACTCTGACCAGTGAGCTGTCGGTATATGGAAGCAAATCAGTGACTTGATCTTTGAATTTCAAAAAGCATCAGGTCATATCTCTTAAACACAACCGATGTATCCATACAGCTGGAGGTTAGTTACCCTCGTGTGTCAGTCAAGCTCTACTAATATTCAGGTGATGAAAGACCCTGTATGTCCATGACCCAGAGTCCTGCAGAACATCCGAGGGGCTGCTGGCAGAGAGAGGTGAGTCTAGGAGAACCGTTACACCCAGCCGCAGGTACATCTGGAACTGAGCCATTGTGTGAGTAAATGGAGGGATGCTCTGCTGTAAAAGACAGGGTGTTGTTCCGGGAGTACAACGGTACTTAGAAATGGTTTGCTGGACCCAATGTTAGATTCCTCAAGGATCACAAATCAGTGGTAACTGATTTAAATTGTTGTGCTCGCTGTGAATTTTTTTTTGTTGCTGTTGCTTGCTTTTCTACAGGTACACTTGCACTTCATGTTGTTTAATTGTAACTTGGGTAACTACATGCTCTTATGGTTCAGGCAGGAGGACTCAGTAATGTTCTGTTACTTGATACTTTATTACACACGTTACAATACATTATTGTAATATTCGATTTGGCGTATGGTTGTGCTCGCAGCGGCTCCCTGCCGCACCCAACTGAGACACCGTCTCCTGAGACATCGTCTCGACATCCGTGCAGAGAGCAGCGACGCATTCGCCCTGAGAGGAAGAAAAAGAAGAACCAGACAAAAGGGGGGAGGACGGGGAGGTGGAGGCCACAGGAGACCGAAAGCATGTGTTGCACTAGCAATGCAGGAGCTGGGATCCCTGTTATATACCCCGCCCTATTAGGAGGGTGTGCCTTGACGCTTGATGACAATTGCTGTGACGCGCTAGGTCTCGCGTCCCGCTGCATGAACCTGCTCCGCTTATTTCTTCCCTTTGGCTCTTATTTTGGTTGTTCCCAATATGTGCTTCATGTTTTGACTACCCACAATGCTGTGGGGCTATCTTGTTGTTATTATCAGTGACCTATGCACTTTGTAAAGCTCTCTCTTGGAAGTCGCTTTGGATAAAAGCGTCTGCTAAATGAATAAATGTAAATGTAATGTGTCATGGCCTCCATCAAACTGTAGGGGCTGCTGGTGTAACACTGAACTAAAGACAAATTGCTGTATGGAAACAGACTTTATGTCCCTCACAGTACCAGACCCAGCTAATTATGTGTATGAAGAGAACGGAACAACTGCCAAACCGTGTGTGTGGCGCATGTTTAACACACACTTAGACAACCCTGCACACACAAACCTGTCTCTGACCTGTCCCCATAATCAATCACCTGACACTTTTCTCTCCAACTCTCTCAGTTCATCTCTCTTTTTCTCACTTTGTCTCTGTCTTTCTCTCTCTCAATCCCTATATATCTTGATTTCTTTCACTCTCTACTTTTCTCTCAGTTCATTTCTCTTTCTCTCTCTCATTCCTCTTTTCTAACCAATTACCACTCCATGCAGGGGGCAGTGCATGCTGGGTTATGAGAGACTCTGGGCATACCTGTCCTATCTTAATAACCTTAAAATGGATGCTCATTAACACACACAAACACACTCTCTCACACACACAGAGATTGCTGCTCTCACTCCCACACCTAACCCTAACCCAGGATTTAGAAAGAGAGAGTGACACATAGAGAGGGAGAATACGAAAGTAAAGAGTGTTCTAAAAAAAATGGAGAGGGAGAGAAGAAAGGCGAGAAGGGAGAGCGATAGAGAGAGACTGCGAGAGAGAGAGAGAGAGAGAGAGAGAGAGAGAGAGCGATAGAGAGAGACTGCTAAATGTCAGCACAGTGTCTCCTGGGTCTGAGAGACAAGTGAGTGACAGGAGAACAACGGCCTGCGGATCCATTCAGAAACACGGCCCCTGTGTGTGTGTCTGGGTTTGTTTTTTATTGCAACACACACACACATACACAGTAAGCCCTAAACGTTACGGGGGATCAGCAGTGATGGGGTTGGCTTAGTCATTGCTGTCAGTCAATAATGGCCACTTGAGAATTTTGAAAATACTAACCTATTGAACATAGTACTCCTATCTGCTCACTCAAGGTCCTATGTCTCCTCTCTCCATTTAAACCTTTGTCTTTATCTCTTGCTGTCCTCTCTCTCTCTCTCTCTCTTTTTCTCTCTCTCTCTCTCTCTCTCTCTCTCTTTTTCTCTCTGTCCTGTCTGTAGTCCCAGTTGGAGTAGAAGATGGTTTGACCAATTGGAGAAGAGTTGATCACATATTGATTCCAACACACACACACAGACACACTCACATACTTAAAAAGCAAAGCCATTTGTCTCTCTCACACACGCGCGCACACATGCACGCAAGCACACACACACACTCAAAGACGCACCACATAGGGCTTCATTTAGTAGCCGTCAGAAATCACTTGAATCACGAGGAAGGAGTACAACTGACTCCCCCCACCCACTCTCACCACCCACTCACCCCTCTCTCTCTCACCCCTCTCTCACCCTTCTTTCATAGATAAAGTCACACATACACACAATGTTACACATGTAGCTGTCAATTTGCGAACTGTGTTGTGTTCAAATGTTCAATACACTTGATCAATAAACTGTCAATGAATGCAGACATACAAGTCTATCCCTTTCTCTCTTTTTCTGTCTCTCTCTTTTTCTTTACTCCTTTTATTTCTCTCTCTGTTCTCTCTTTCTCACACTTCATCTTTTTGCTCCCAGGTAATCTAATTTGACCTCTCCACCCTCCTCAGAGATTTCAGGTCGTTGGCATAGCTTCTTTCAACACAATCTTAAATCCACATGAACATCCCACCAACAATGGTCACCCCCTCCACACACACAGACACACACACACACACACACACACACACACACACACACACACACACACACACACAGACACACACACACACACACACACACACACACACACACACACACACACACACACACACACACACACACACACACACACACACACACACACACAGGTGCAGCTTTAATTCAGGTCACTGAGTTGGATGCTGCTCCCTACTCATTCAAACAAACAAACACACACACACACACGCACACACACACACACACACACACACACACACACACACACACACACACACACACACACACACTGGAAGCTGGATCCTCTCCAGAGGCATGGAGGAGAGCAGGCCTCCATCTCTGGGTGTGAGAATGATAATCTGCTGAGAGACACTCTGGTCCTCAATGGAATCCTCCATTAAGCAGTGACATTGCTCTCTACGACTGGTAGACACACACACACAGACGGAAAGACACTCAGACTGACCCTTAAGCAGTGATTATGGTGTTGGGCCCTGGGAGCTTGGAGCTGCTCTGTCATTAGTCTGGTTAATCAAAGCTCTGCTCCAGGTTAAGCTCCACACCCTCCAGAGACAGGCTGATGAGCTGAGAGCCGTGCCCAGCCTACACAGCCTCGGCCTGGGCTACAGTGACTCCCCCGGCCCTTGCCAGCTCCAGCCACACACCGTAATCTATAACCCTACTCTGAAGTACAGGGCTGGGGCTGGTGCCTTCTGGACACTGTGGACACTCTCTGCATGGTAATGAGACACACACTACATTACGCACACACACGCACACACACACACTCCACACACACATGCACACACGCACACACACTCACACACACGTTCATGGTGGACAGACAGAAACCAAGATTCAGAAACAAGTTCCACATCCGTCGGTGTTAGGGTTAGGTGTTTGGACTAGGGTTAGGGTTAGGAGGTTAGGAGAGTGTAACAACCAGGGTTAGGGTTAGGAGAGTGTAACAACCAGGGTTAGGGTTAGCACCTCAAGGATTTACGGAGAGTGGAGAGAGCAGTCCATCACAAACACACCCTCTCTCTCTCACACACACACACACACACACACACACACACACACGCATGCCCAGGGGACGAGCACTGTTGTGTCCCTCAGAGACCCTCCAAAGAGGTGTATCTGGGTCTCCTGGCTCCTGATTGGACAGGCCCCCCATCTCCCAGAGTCCCCTGTGAGCTCATTAGCCCCAATCATCATAGCTGGATTACACCCTCAATCTATCACTAATGCACACACACACACACACACACACACACATACTCACCACAACACACACACACAAATGCACTCAAACCCACTTTCAGCAGGGTGGTGTGTGATTGTTATCGTAACCAAGGTCAGAGAAAGAAAGAGCCCCTTTAGTCTCTAACCAAACGCCTCCAACACCACACCAGGGAGAGGCAGAGGGTTAGAGGCAGAGGGTTAGGGTTAGAGGCAGAGGGTTAGGGTTAGAGGCAGAGGGTTAGGGTTAGAGGCAGAGGGTTAGAGGCAGAGGGTTAGGGTTAGAGGCAGAGGGTTAGAGGCAGAGGGTTAGGGTTAGAGGCAGAGGGTTAGAGGCAGAGGGTTAGGGTTAGAGGCAGAGGGTTATGGTTAGAGGCAGAGGGTTAGGGTTAGAGGCAGAAGGTTATGGTTAGAGGCAGAGGGTTATGGTTAGAGGCAGAGGGTTAGGGTTAGAGGCAGAAGGTTATGGTTAGAGTCAGAAGGTTATGGTTAGAGGCAGAAGGTTATGGTTAGAGGCAGAGGGTTAGGGTTAAAGGCAGAGGAACGAGGAGGCTATTTATCCAAAGCGACTTCCAAGACAGAGCTTTACAAAAGTGCATCGGTCACTGATCATAGCAACGAGATAGCCCCAAAAACATTGCGGGTTGCCAAAACATGAAGCATACACTGTGAAAAACTAATAAATGCCAATGAGAAGAACCATAGGAACATGCAGTTAAAAAAATTATATTAAACAACATGATCCTCAAAAAGTGCAAGAATGTACCTGTGTAAAAAGCAAGCAACAATAATATAATTCAAAGCGAGTACAAGAAGTTAAATCAATTACAACTAACCTACAAGAGCAACAAGTCCTTCAATAAGAGTCATTGTGTTCCTGGAGGAAACTAACATCAGATCCAGCAAATAATTCCTAAGTACCGTTGTGCACCTGGAACAAGTGCGACTTGAGCCGTACGTACATTTGCAAACGTAGCATTATCAGCGCCATGGCCAAACCGCTGATTGCGCACCCTGTGATACTTCAGTTTACGTCGTATTTACAAAACCTGCAGTTTATTGAAAAATCAGCGCCTTTCCCCGCCCACTATACCGTTGCGAGCATTTAAATGCGCAATTGAATGGGCCTCTTTCTCTCTTTCTATCATGGATCAGCCATCAAAGTCAAAACAGTGAAAACAAAGATTTAGTGATAACGAAATTGATGTGCTTGTTCATGAGGTAACTGCGAATTTAAATATTATAAAAGGCCGGAATTCCACACCGACACAAAAAAATGCAATCTGGACCGAAATAACAAATTCCAGTAACTGTAATATGGCTGCTTAATCTGTAACACGTAATGATTTTGTGTTCACTCAACTGAAAAAGTGTGATCCTTGTGGCAAAAATCCTTGTCTTCATCTTGCTCGGATTACTGCTGTCATTTCACCAGGAGGCATATGCGAGGGAACCTACATCTAGGTTTACACCTATTTTCAAGAGGCGCAGAATTTTCACCGCAAAAGAGTGGCGAGGTTTTTGTACATACTGCGGAATACATACTTAGGCGCACTTTACACATCCCCTCCCATCTCTTTATGGGAAACTCCCACTTTCCCCTTAACCCTCCCGTGAATGCATGACACAGAAAAGACACAATTTGCAATTTTCAGTTCCCGCGACAGGCAGTCTGCGCTTTTACCTCAGTGCGGCATGTTTGTACATACCTCGCCATGCTTTTACGAGCAAATTGCTAAACAAATAAGGCTGAAGTGGGCGCAAAAGCATTAGTACATGAGGCCCTCAGTGTCTCTGATGGAGGTGGGGAGTTGATTCCACCATTGGGGGGCCAGACAGGAGAAGAGTTTGGGTTGGGAGTGGGTGCTCTTGAGAGGTGGGACCACCAGATGGTTGTCAGAAGAAGACCGTAGGTGGCGGGTGGGGGTGTAAGGCTGGAGCATAGACTTGATGTAGTCGGGTGCAGTACCGTTCACCGCTCGGAAGGTCAGTACCAGGGTCTCGAATCTGATACGGGCCGTAATGGGAAGCCAGTGGAGAGAGATGAGGAGCGGGGTAACATGGGAGCGTCTGGGTAGATTGTAGACCAGGCGTGCCGCTGCATTCTGAATCCTCTGGAGAGGGCGGGTTGCGCATACTGGGAGACCGGCGAGCAGCGAGTTGCAGTAGTTCAACTTGGAGAGGACAAGTGCTTGGACTAGCAGCTGGGTGGAGTGCTCAGACAGGTATCTCCTGATCTTTCGGATGTTGTAGAGGGTGAATCTACACGACCGGGAGACTGCAGCAATGTGGGCTGTGAGGGAGAGCTTGTCATCCATGGTAACCCCAAGGTTCCTGGCAGAGGATGAAGGGGTCACCGTCGCAGATCCCAGGGTGATTGACAGATTGTGGGAGATAGAGGGTTTGGCCATAGATGTAGAGAGAGATGAGCTGGGACTCGGTTGTTATGGTGATGAAGAGAATGTTAACTGATGCTGCAGCTCAGGACAAGAGATGCTGACAGAAACTTTGTCGTCCACATCTCACCCCAACCCAAACCCCAACCCTAACCTGACCCTAACCACCCCACCACTAATCACACACCCCACCACCCTAACCACACACCCCCACCACCCTAGTCACCCCCTCCCCTGTACACAGTACTAAACAAATACACATTTAATATGTGGCACTAATCATCTTTCACTTAATGAGTGCCTCCCTCCCTCCCCCCCTACCCTGGATGATACCTGATACTCCCAGTTTTTTTTCTCATCAGCCATTTTATAGATAACAGATAACTGACGTGGAGTGTGTGTGTTTGTGTGTGACTGAGGGGGGGCAGCATTTGACTCAGTGACCTGAATTAAAACGTCACCTCTGCCCCCCCCCTCCCCCCGTCAGTGTGTGTATTGATAATGGTCATTAGCATATTTATGATCATCGCCAGCCTCTTATTGTTTGTGTGGTGCATTAATCTTCATCTGCTGCCTGGCAACTGACAGCTCAATCTAACAGACCATCTCTGGGCACAGGCACACACACATACAGCCACACACACACATGCAGCTACACACACACACACACACACACACACACACACATACAGCTACACACACACAGCTACGCACATGCACACACACAGATATTGTCTCCTTACAAGGCACACAGACGGATGCACAGTCACACATAAAAGCATGCACATGCAGTTCCGAACAAACACACACAAAGCTAAGAAGACGTCTCACTGCATCTTGGGGGGGGGGGGCACCCAGGGAGGTGTGATCCTTCTGTGCCACTCTCCTCAGGAGAACCCCCCCCCTCCCCCCTCCAGTACCCATGCCCCCCAGCCGTCTGCACAGGTTCAACCCCCCTCTCTTACATTTACATTTAGTCATTTAGCAGACGCTCTTATCCAGAGCGACTTACAGTAGGTACAGGGACATTCCCCCGAGGCAAGTAGGGTGAAGTGCCTTGCCCAAGGACACAATGTCATTTGTCACTGCCGGGAATCGAACTGGCAACCTTAAGATTACTAGACCGATTCCCTAACCACTCAGCCACCTGACTCCTGACTACTTGCATAATTAATGTTTCTTTTTTCGGTGCCATAAAGTGTGTTTTATAGAGCCCAACTCTAATACACCCCCATCAGACACTATTGATAGCTTTATTAAAACCTCCCAGAGAGAATGTTGTCCCTACCGTAAATCACTCCTTCCCAAGTTTATGTGAAAGAGAGGAAGACAAGAATGTGCAAGTGAGTGTTAGGTGTGTGTGTGAGAGTGTTGGGTGTGCGTGTGTTTGTGTGTGTGTTGGGTATGTGTGTGTGTGTGTCCTACTCTGAAAGTAGTGCTAACAGTTACGAGGTGAATACTTTATGGAAGCTGTAAAATCTGAAATCCATAATTTGTTAACATGTTCCATGTAAAACAGCTCTAAGTGACGGCGTTTGAATACAAATGCAGATTTGCTTTGTTTAAAGATCAACCATCATTCACTCAGAAGCTCAGTGTGTACTGTCTCCTCACCAAGTTAACCCTTCACATTCACAACAAGGCTCCATCACTGTACCACAACACCAGGGCACAAATAGAACCTGTGTAAAAAAAAACACACAGTTACTGTAACTTATTAACAGACTATAGAATGTTTTACTCCCTATTAATATTCAATTCAGTTTGTTTCAGTTGTTTCAAGGATAAGTGGTGCATTAGCTCCAAACAATGAAGCCAGGTGAGACAATGAGGGTGTGTTCTGTTAAACAACCAAGCACAGCACAGTGTGTCCGTGACCTGGTTAACTACAGATCCAGGTGATCTACCACACACAAACACACCCCAACTGTGATTTGGTCATCAGCTTCATTTAGCCCATGATTAACACCCAATCACTGGGCATGATTAAAAACAGGACACTGGTGTAAAAATATGCAATTCATATTTAATATTCCACTAACGAGGGCACAAGCTCCCAAACTGCCAACAAAATAGATTTACACCCATAAAACACGCACGCTCACATACATCTCTCCTCTGGCACCCCCCCCCCCCCACAAACACACACACCTGAACATCTCGCTACCTCTGCCCCATATCTCCCCCCACACCCTGGCCCCTCCCTCTGGCCCTGGTTAGAATTAGAAAACCAAGCCTGCGGTCTCATTAAGTCATTAAGCGTCCCTGTCAGCCCAGTGGCATCTGGGTGCTGGTTATCACCACCACTCAGATCCATCCTCGGCTCATCAGCACCACTCACATCCAGCCTTGGCTCATCACCACCACTCACATCCAGCCTTGGCTCAGCCTGGACCCCCACAGGCAGGGGGGGGGCACTTTGATAATGACTGAGGGACAGACAGGCAGACGACAGAGAGAGACAGAAACAGAGAGAGGGAGAAGAAGAGAGAGAGAGAGAGAGAGAGAGAGAGAGAGAGAGAGAGAGAGAGAGAGAGAGAGAGAGAGAGAGAGAAAGAGAGATAGAAGGAGAGAGAGAGAGACAGAGAGAGATAGAAAGAGAGATAGAAAGAGAGAGAGAGAGAGAGAGGGAGGGAGGGAGGGAGGGAGGGAGGAGAGAGAGAGAGAGAGAGAGAGAGAGAGAGAGAGAGAGAGAGAGAGAGAGAGAGAGAGAGAGAGAGCGAGAGCGAGAGCGAGAGAGAGAGGGAGGGAGAGACTGGTGCAAAGTTCACTTTTAGATCTCCATGCTTTACAGTCGAGTGTGAAGGCTGTAGGTCTCGTCTTGCGTACCTTCCCAATGGTTCCAAATGTGTGTGTGTGTGTATAATGTGTGTTTGTGTATAATGTGTGTATGATGTGTGTGTGCGTATAATGTGTGTATGATGTGTGTGTGTGTAATGTGTGTGTGTGTGTAATGTGTGTGTGTATGGGTGTAATGTGTGTGTGTAATGTGTGTGTGTGTGTGTGTAATGTGTGTGTGTAATGTGTGTGTGTAATGTGTGTGTGTGTGGGTGTAATGTGTGTGTGTAATGTGTGTGTGTAATGTGTGTGTGTGTGTAATGTGTGTAATGTGTGTGTGTAATGTGTGTGTGTAATGTGTGTGTGTGTGTGTAATGTGTGTGTGTAATGTGTGTGTGTAATGTGTGTGTGTGTGTGTGTAAGTGTGTGTGTAATGTGTGTGTGTGTGTAATGTGTGTGTGCGCTCCCTCCTCCCACCAGTGGCTCCAGAGGGCCTCTTTATCATCTCGCCTGACACGGCCCCTAAATCACCACGGTAACAGCCCTCCTCATCATCTCCAGTTAATTCCTCTGTTTGATGAAACACACACACTGACTACACTTGTCACTACCTGGTTTTGTCCTGTAAAAAGAGAAGTACAACAAAAATCAGAGAGTTGAGCACTACATCCCAACCCTACACTAGATCCGAACCCTACACTAGGTCCTAACCCTACACTAGATTCTAACCCCCACTCTACACTAGATCCTAACCCTGACCCTACACTAGATCCTAACCCTACACTAGGTCCTAACCCTACACTAGATTCTAACCCCCACTCTACACTAGATCCTAACCCTGACCCTACACTAGATCCTAACCCTACACTAGGTCCTAACCCTACACTAGATTCTAACCCCCACTCTACACTAGATCCTAACCCTGACCCTACACTAGATCCTAACCCTACACTAGGTCCTAACCCTACACTAGATTCTAACCCCCACTCTACACTAGATCCTAACCCTGACCCTACACTAGATCCTAACCCTACACTAGGTCCTAACCCTGACCCTACACTAGGTCCTAACCCTACACTAGATCCTAACCCCCACCCTACACCCTAACCCCCACCCTACACTAGATCCTAACCCGACCCTACACTAGGTCCTAACCCCCACCCTAACCCTCCTCCCTGCTAAGTCACACCCCCTAACCCTCAACAAGCACCCTCAAAGGCCAAACAAACTTCAAAGCAACACACGGGTAGTTAGGAAACTATGCGTCATGTTGTTTATTAAGTCTTCAGGAATGTCAATAACAACAGGTCTATAGCGGGGCTGTGGAGTGGGCGATGGTGTTGGTAGGCTGGCAGACACAATGACCTTCTGCTGCGTACATCCTCATAATGACCCAGACAGTCCATAAGAAGGGCTTCTAATAACCCACTCCATCCCTCACAGAATCTGGAGCTCCACGTTCTCCTATTGTGAAGCTGCAACAAAGCTGAGAGGACAGAGGAAGTGGACATCCTGCTCATCGATCTGCTGCTGGAGAACAATCTCCTTCTGGCTCACATTCACAGATATAGAAACAGTGCAAGGACACACACACACACATTTACAAATCAATCTTAGCAGTGCCTTCGTTCATTAGGCCCTTAGAGGTCTTACACTCACACACACACAGTCACACACACACTTCTTTAGCCAAGGATTGGTGCGGGTATTGTTCCGCGGGGCCCAGGGGCAGATGGGTAAACTCGTTACTCTTTTCTTAATTGGGGTTGAGATTCCGTCCCTTTTCCCCTCAGCAACCTCTCTTGGGGAATGCTGATTAATTGCCCTCAGAGTCCTCAGAATGCCCCCCCCCCCCTCCACCTCCATAAGAATAGCATCCCCCCACCCCTGATCCTCACACCTACACAAGCTGTCCCTCCCCATAGCCTCAGCCTCACAGAGGAAGGTCTAGTGTTCACAGACACTGCATCTACTTCCATGGGCCTGGTCCCCTTCCCACCCCCATGTCCTATCACTGCCCTGGCCTCAGTGTCACTGGGTCAGCCTGAGGATGTACCCATGCAGCTGGTCTGAGAAGGCCTCCAGGGAGAACTTGTCCTGCACCCTCCTCCTTCCTGCATGTCCCATGTCTCTGCGGAGCTGCGGGGCCCTGAGCAGCTTCTCCATGGCCCTGGAGAAGGCCTCGGCTGTGGGCTCGCACAGGAAGCCCGTCTCCCCATCCGCCACACTCTCCAGCGGTCCCCCCGACTGCACAGCGATGACAGGGCAGCAGCAGTACATGGCCTCCACAGGGACAATCCCAAAGTGCTCCCTGCTGGGCGTGTAAAGCACCGCTGCACTGCCCTGCAGCAGGCTCACCTTCAGGCTGTCCGAGGGGGAGCGCAGGAAGGAGACACAGGCCTCTAGGCCCAGCCCGGCAGCCAGCTCCTTCAGCTCAGCGTAGTGCTGCACGTTCTCAGACACACGCTCGTCATACCCCCCCGCCACCACCAGGTGGAGGCCTGTGGTGAGCCCTGGAGCCAGGCGGGCCCTCAGGGCGGCCAGGGCCTCCAAGGCCAGGCCCAGGTTCTTCTTCCTCTCATAGCGGTTCAGGGACAGGAAGGTGCAGCTGGTGCCCTCGGGGAGCAGGCCCTGCAGCCCGGGCTCCTCAGTGGGGGCCTGGTTGAAGGCGTGTGTGTTGAGGGAGGGGTACAGGACGTCAGTGTGAACCCCCCCCAGACTGCGGAAGGTCTCTCTGAAGACCCCGGCTGTGAAGTGGCTGTTCACCAGCACCTGGCAGGAAGCACACAGGGATTAGGACTCAGCAGCTGGGGGTTCTAGGTGGGCTACTACCCTTCTATCAGCCTCTCTTCAAAATCCACAGTACCTGTGCAATCAAAAGGCTTTCTATTACACACAGGAGTCCAAGGCCTGCTGCGCTGTTCAAGCAATCGATGTAATCATCTCAAACCCATGTGATCTTCTAGTTATCATTGACACTAGTCAATTAGACCCTAAACACAGCACAGGACATATAAGCAGGTCCACACCATGTCAATTAGACCCTAAACACAGCAAAGGACATATAAGCAGGTCCACACCATGTCAATTCGACCCTAAACACAGCACAGGACATATAAGCAGGTCCACACCATGTCAATTCGACCCTAAACACAGCACAGGACATATAAGCAGGTCCACACCATGTCAATTAGACCCTAAACACAGCACAGGACATATAAGCAGGTCCACACCATGTCAATTAGACCCTAAACACAGCACAGGACATATAAGCAGGTCCACACCATGTCAGCCATGCCGGTGGTGATCTCTTCCAGCCAGTCTACGGGAGCACGGTACAGCTTCCTCAGAGCCCCGCCCCGCCGGCTCAGCAGCTGGTCTGGGAAGTGGCAGTAGAACAAAACCTTCTTCCTGGGACGGGACAGTCTCAGCACCGGGATACACACCGACACCTGTAGGGGGGGAATCAGGCAGGGGGAATCAGAGTGGATTCAGACATGTGTGTTGTGGTTCACAGGTGTGAGGAAGGAGGACGGTGTGCAGGTCTCACCTGGTCACAGACTACCACATCGTACTCTACTCCGCTGAGGAACACCAGGTAGAAAGCCAGGTAGATCATCCGCAGGTAGGCACACAGGGCATGCAGATACCCAAACACACTGGTCGGCAGCCAGTCACCCACACACTCCTGCAGCACAAGACACCATGCCAGAGTCAAACACTGGTGGCCCACTTTAGGAAGGGTAGGAATTCCCCATTTGAGAGTGTGTGTGAGTTTGTTTGTGTTTGAGTGTGTGTGTTGCAGATACCTACCACTGGCAGGTCAGGATCAAGGGTCTCTGAGAAGCAGTGTGTCGGGTCATGATGGGCTGTCCAGATCTGAACTCTACAACCTCGAGACCTCAGAGCCACAGCTGCATCCACTACCAACCGCTCTGCTCCACCTATACCCAAGTCTGGGTGCAGAAACACCACCCGCGCCATCCTATACACAATACAAACACACTTTAGATACCTTCATACACATAATTTCACACCAGTATAGAATTGACGACAGCAGAGACAGTCTACTTATCCTCGCTGAACAAAGAATACTAACATCAATAATAGGCGTACTTTAACCTTTATTAAAGCAAGAACATCAATAACTAGCTAGCTAACTAAGTACTGTACATTAACCGTACCTGTCATTAGATGTGTACTTACTGTGCACAGAAAGAACACAAAACAGGCTATCTTAATACCCTGGTCCCTGGCTATTCCCTGGATTAGCTCATGCTTGAAATGGATGATAAATACTGAAATCTACCTGTATATCCTTGATAATGCCCTGATAATCTCTTTGGTAGTGCCGAAAGAAGTTTCACTTGGTCATTAAAGCAAACTACCTAGTTAAGTTGTCTAAGAGAAACGAGAAACTGTACTGCTTAACCACCGTTGTGGTTCAAATTTTCAACGGCTACAAATGTGGAAATAGCTCTGGGATGAACCAAAATGGCGTCCATTTCCGTGAACACGCAGTTCGAGCTTCCCGTCATACACGTCACCACTGTGGGTTTATGTGTCTTTTATTTTCCTGTTGTTTAAACCATGAACAACAGCACACGTTTCTTTAAAAATAAACAACAGTCAACATTTATGAATGTATATATCTAAATACAATTCAATAAAAATGTTTCGCTCCAAACTGAGCACATTCACTGTTGCATTACTGCCATTTATAGAGACGCTTATCCTAGGACTCCTTATAATGGGTCTTCTGATTTGCAGTCGTGTCCTTCTCAGACAGGCGTCATCTCTCCGAGATCCTCTCTGGAGTTGTGGCGATTTTCTACCGGACTGCGATTCATTTGACGTGGACATCAGGTTAAAGAACGGTTTCATTTATACACCAGCTGAATATTATCAGACGAATAACCCAAGATGGTAAGTTTCTTTATACGTGATTTATTAGTTTATCACCATTCTAGTTTTGTTCTCTCTTGCCTAGCAAATTGTGCCTGATTTGCATGCTATCCGCAAGCTAGCTGCCACGATAGCATTAATAGTGTACCTAGCTAAGTAGATGGCATGACTTTTGATCTTACTGTAACATCCTGTCAAAACGATCATATCAACCCATTGTCTTAGTCAACACGGACGGAGTTGTGGATGTAAAACGTTACAACTTTATCCACTTTTCAAGCAACAAGATCCTGCGTTAAAATACAGACGTACCTTAAACTGTTGTAACAGATTAGGATGTGAATAACATTAGACACAAGTTTTAGATTACGTTTCGGTTTGTACAAAATGATACATTATTCACTAAGGAAATGACTCACTTACACCCGTCTGTCTTTGTTTAATTAGCTACTCTGGTCACAGCAAGGCCGCAGTTTGTACTTGACTCATGATAATCATGTTAATACTAGCTAGATCCAAACACTAACACAACAAGCGTGCGCAGTGAGACCCACTACACAGTGGTTATTGAGCTGAACATGTATTTGGTCCTTTGTAGTTAACGGTGTCCTTTCTCACACAGCCTGGTCCAGCAGCAAGTGCTACCAATGTCGGGGCCTCCAGCCGCTCACCCAGCAAGACTGTAGCTCCCCGGGCGGCCGGGTCCACAGTCAGACAACGGTACACTGCTGGGTGCTTGTTGGGGGGGGGGGGGGGGGGGGGGATTGGCACTCACAATGGCACATTAAGAAAAACTGAAATCTTTGACTGGATCAACCCTAAATGACAAGGACATATGAATATATACACTTTCCCCTTCTCCATACCCCCACATGCACACACACAAACCTGGAGTTATCTTTACGGGGAGTAAATTACAGTAGACAAATGTTGTTGCTTTAAAATTAATCAGTGTCTAATCACCCCACCCCCCCACCTCCCATGTCATCACCTACTGACTGAATTACAACAATCTGGCTGCTTACTCATCTGCAGTTGGGTAAAGCAGCCATTAATCATGACTACTGGTAGTGATGTGTTGGGTGTCATGAAGTTCTCCCAGAGTAAATGACCAGGAGACACACACACCAGGATACACTCACACCAGGAGACACACAGGTTTGTCTCTGACGTCCACAAGGTCTGAGGCTAAACTGTATTACATTAAACTTCTGTAACGTGTATATTTGAGGATTCATAAGAGAGGAAAAAGCTCCTACACTTTCAATAAGTATGTGGAAGCTGTGTACATGTAGTGGAGTCAGGTGGCTGAGCGGTTAGGGAATCGGGCTAGTAATCTGAAGGTTTCCAGTTTGATTCCCGGCCGTGCAAAATGACGTTGTGTCCTTGGGCAAGGCACTTTACCCTACTTGCCTTGGGGGAATGTCCCTGTACTTACTGTAAGTCGCTCTGGATAAGAGCGTCTGCGAAATGACTAAATGTAAATGTACTGAATCATCTGAACTAGGCTGAACTGAACCCTAGATGGTGTTGGGCTTATGGCTCACGTGTGTGTGTGCATGTATGTACGTGTGTGTGTGTGTGTGTGTGTGTGTGTGTGTGTGCGCGTGTGTGTGTTCCACAGGAAAGCGACGAGCAGCGGAACTCGTAGCGCTGGCAGGACCACAGCATCAGCAGGAACAGGGGGCATGTGGCGCTTCTACACTGAAGATTCACCAGGACTCAAAGTGTGAGTACACACACACACAATAAATATATCCAACATTTATTTTCCCCCACACAGGTCGTCACACACTGTGCTTGTTACAGTTTCCACACCAACTCTCTCTCTCTTTCGCTGGCTCTTTTCTCCCTCTCTCTCTTCTCTCTCTCTCTGGCTCTTCTCTCTCTCTCTCTCTCTCTCTCTCTCTCTCTCTCTCTCTCTCTCTCTCTCTCTCTCTCTCTCTCTCTCTCTCTCTCACCCTCACCTTCCGTTGTCGGGGTGTATTCATGTTTGAGGAATAACATAAAGGTTTAATGTCTCTGGGGCAGAACACCTGACCTCTGACCTGCTGAAACCCACACAACCTAACCTCCCCCCTGAGTGTCTGTATGTGTCCTTGCATATGCTTATGTTATATTTATATTATCTTGTTGTCTACACACCCATTCAGTCATCCTATCCCAACATCCCGTTCAGTTCAGCTTCTCAGCACACCTGACTATATCCAGTCTTGGTTGTCACCACAGGGGGGGGGGGGGGCGGGGGGGTTAGGCTGTGGTATTAGGCTGTGGTATTGAGTCCAGCTCGGTGACTGAAAGTACACTGGTGTGTATCGAGCGAGCTGGTGTGTTCCTGTCAGACTCTGGTCTCAAAGCTTCATTAAAAGATCTGCTCTGAAAGGTCAACTCAATTACAGCCTTCTGACTGGGGGAGGAGGGGGCAGAAGGGGATGGTTGGCATGGCAATGCTCATGCTTAGAAATGCCCCCATACACATACACACACACACACACACACACAGCCCTTCTCCTCTCCTCCCTCGGGGAGAAGAGCCCTTCTTCAGGTCTCCCTGATGACAGGGACAACCTGTCAGACCCCCCCACTGTAGGGCCTCACCAGAGAGCCGAGTCCTGCCTCTCCTCCGCTCCCTTACTGTGTGTGTGTGTGTGTGAGAGGGAGAGGGAGAGAGAGAAGATAGATAACAAATGTAACCCTGTGTTCCCCTCCTACAGAGGTCCTGTCCCTGTTCTGGTGATGAGCCTGCTCTTCATTGCGTCTGTGTTCATGCTGCACATCTGGGGGAAGTACACCCGCTCCTAACCTCTGACCCCTCCTGTTCGGCCTCTTAACCCTAACCTGGACCAAACCAGCAGAACAACGACCCTCGTCCACCCTCCAACACTTACACTAACTGTTTCTATGCATCTCAACAGCAGATATATATCTGTAGTGATGGTGTTGGTTTTTGGTATTTTCCTTGTTGCATTGTCCCTTTCAATGTTCATTTGGAGGAAGTCCCACTAGACTGTAACCTTGCAGCCCCCTCCAGTGGAAGTGTGTCTGGGCCCGCTCACCCCCTCTGCTGTGTGGGTTAGGGGGCTGTTAGTAGACACCACCACCACCACATTTATCTCCTGCCGGAATTAGGACATGAAGATTTTTTTTTTTTTTTTTACATCATTTGTACACAAATGTTATTGTGATATTGCACAATAAAAATTAACTCAAGTATTTTGCCGTGCGAGTTTTTGTGGGGGAGGGAGGCCGAGGGCATAACAGATATTTGCATTTCCACTGCAGCCGTAATAACTTTCCTTTCAGATGGTTCTGATGCCGCCCACAGGCATCGTGGGATACCTTGTCTGCAGTCAGTTATGGAGCATGTCTGCACCTACCCCAGAGCATGTTGGGAAGCCTGTCCAACACGTGAATCTGCTCCTACCTTCAGCTGGGTTAACGTCACACTGTTACACACCTAACCCTTACACACTGTTACACACCTAACCCTTACACACTGCGCAATGAAAACACAAGGACCCCCTTCTTGTGGAACAAAAGAGGATAATTCAACACTGACCACTTGGAACACACACACACATGGCTGGTTTTTTCATGGTGTGAAATAGATGGAGTGGTGAGATCACTGGGCTAGTTTTGATGACATTTATGCAATGGATGATGGGGGGGGGTAAAACTTCTGATTGTATTACATATATCTGTTGTATTAAAATGTGTTAATAATCAGAGAGCATGAAACCCATCTCGTGGCAGCCCTGTGTGAGAAGATGGATGGATGAGTGGACTGATGAATGGATGGACTGTTTGAAGAAGACCCTGGACTGTGTTTGAGGAAGACCCTGGACTGTGTTTGGGTCTTCTGGATCTGTTCAGATGAAGAGCACCTGAGATGTCTGGTGGGGTCTGTGCTGCCAGGGGGGCTCACCTACAGGGGGCGCTCAAGACTTTCCTGTGCTCCTGTCAGTGTTGAGACAGCTGCTCATATGCAGATGCACACAGACAGTTTAATTATCCAGTAGCCTATCTATTGTTCTGCAGGTGTCCAGTATAGTTTGTGATGGAAATGCACACTGCTACATCTTATATAGTGTAGCCAATGACTTCTGTGAATACTACTATATCTAGTGTAGGTAACAATTTGAATGTATACTAACATAGCTAGAGGAGTATGGGTAATAACTATAATGCAGACTACTACAACTAGTGTAGTCTAGGTAATAATAATGGATGTCTTATTGTCTGATCCACCGGGGTCGTCCCAGAGTTGAAAGGAAACCACGCTGACTGGCTTGAGTCTGTGTCAGTTCCCTGGTTCGTAGTGTTTAACGTAGCGTCCAGATCCTGTTAATTTATTCATCCTGTCGCTGCAGTTCTGCTTTCCCAGGCTCCCAGCGTTCGTGGCAAATTCAGGCATCTCTGCCGTGTAACACCCAGTCCTCCAGCCCAACACGACATCACGCCAGGCTGGTTAAATATGGAGGAGGCCTGGATGGACCCTTGACGCATCTGACAGCCCAACTCACCCAGTCAGCACACACACACCACGCTCCCCCCCCACCCCCTCCTCCCCACGCCCAGACAGGTGTCGTTCCAAACTGGTTCTGGCACGTTCCACTGAGGCCCACTAGACCTGAAGCATGTTACCTAAAAACTAACCATAATCTTAAATAATAATAAACTCCTTAATGAAGAAAGCAACTTCCTGCCAGTTTAATGAAGACTCTGCAAACCTGGATGTTGCTCTTGCTTTATATTAGGGCCTAAATAGTTCCTTAGAATCCCAGTAGAGCAACGTGTCAAACTTTTGATGTTATTTTGCGAGGACTGTGAGACTGAGGAAGAGAGATGATCTGACTGGGTTCAGCTCTGCTCCTGCTCAGACCCAGCAGTGAGACACACCAGGTCTTCTGAGATGGGTTCTTCTGGAAACTGGAAGATACTGTGAATAGTCTTCCTCCATCCTGCAACACTGCAACACTGCACAAGAGCTTTATTTTTGCTTTGAACAATTTCCTGTGCAGATACCAAAACCACAGCCTTTAACTGGGGACTGTCCCCATCACACACACACACACACACACACACACACACACACACACAAACACATACACACACTTCCACACACACAT